>NW_027106223.1:124736-138316 GCF_000696795.3 Halyomorpha halys | reverse complement strand
TGTGTCTATTTTATTAATATTATTATTCCAATATTTAGCGTAAAGTTGTCACGTCAGGCGCGTTTCGGCACGAAGCGCCAAAACCCACACACTTTTTTAAAAATACTCTGCATTTTTTAAAATGCTCTACTTACGTATTACTATTTATGTTATTAGTAAATGTTTTACAGGTTAGAGTGGTGGAAAGAGAAGGGAAGGATTCTCTTCCATGATTTTTTGTGTCATTAAACTAATGGAATAAATCATAACTTTTTACATTTTAAATATACACATTTTCTTTTATCATCCAAATAATAATATTTTCAAAACTATCATAATAATAATATTATCATCAAAGCAAATATTGTTATGATACAAGGTGTAATAGTGTTAAAGTGATTATAATTATAAGTTTTAATATTAACAAAAGAGTGATAAAATAGGGTAGAATAACCTGCAAAAAGTTTTTTAAATATTTTATGTGAGTGTAAATTGGTATTTAAGATTGTCCTTGAGGATGGCCGAATTGGTTGAAACGTTGGACTTCTAAGGAAATAAACAATATTTTGAGACTTTAATTTGGATAAATTTTAATTTATTTAAACAATAATATTTCCTTTATATTATTGATATTGTAAAAGCCACCTCAAATCGATAATGTCTTTTTGTTGGAAGGCTTTAAAAAGAACAAACAACTAGCTGGTTCGGATTAAACATTTATTTGGTCAATTTAAACATTTGCAAACTAAAACTAAAATAAAAAAAAGATGACTAAAACAATACATAAGTAAAAGTAAAAAAAATACCTTAAAAAAAAAATGGCTAAATAAATTATGAAGAAGAAAATAAACTAATTTAAAAAAAACAAAACAAATAAATACTGTTCGATGAAAAGTTTATACACTCCGATAGGTCAGAGGAAGAGTGCTGCCGAGATGTGTAGGTCGCAGCTCTGTGTAGTTAAATACACCGCTGCAATGTTCCAAAGTTGGTGTAGTGGCTCATCGATAGTCCAAATACCCAAAAATCAAGATGGCCACACTGACACTTATTTAGGGTAGACAGGGTCTAATTATTTTAATGTATTAGGCGAGCCAACTAATTAACAAAAATTTATATTCAAGTCGAAACGCAGATAAGGTTTGGTTTCAGACTGTAATGTCTGTTAACTCACTCAAAATGTAAATAAATAGTAGAAAAATCAATGCAGAGGGCTGGTTATATACAGCCATGTCCACTGATTATCTGGAACTCGTATTAAAGTCGAAACACAAAAGTGTTCTGGTTCCGAACTGTAATGACGGTTAACTCGCTAAAAATGTCCAAACTATTAAATTATAAAGGCAGACAGGGCTGCTTAGACGCTACCATGGCTACTAATTAGCCGGAACTGCTATAAAAATGAAGATGGTTGGCCCATTGGTAGGCAACCTCTTAGCAACGGTGATCAACTCTTAGCAACTGTCTATTACTCATTATAACACACAAATATAATAACATATTTTTCTTTTCAAATAACTAATTCCAAATAAAATAATATAAATAAAAATAAATGTAACTAAATTAAACACTAATAAAACTCAAATACTATTTACAATTATTTATAAGATAATTGTATATTATGGCGTTAACAGATATTAATTTACTTAGTTTATAGTTTTCACTATTTTCAAATTTTATCGTTCTACTTTTTATTTTTTTGTTCTGTTCATGGCAAAAGTTTTTATTTTATTTTAGATGTAAAATATCACTACAATTTATTTTCTTCCAATACTACTGTTATTTGTAATGTTCTTATAATTCTGTTTGTATTTTTATTTATTATGGTTATTATCTTGTTATTGTACTTAGCCCTGATGAATGCTCGAAATGCTGGCTGACAGGTTAGCAAAAATAAAATAATTTTTACTCATTGCTGTTCTCCACTGACCACATCCCCAACTATCTCCTCAAATAATATCCACTATCAACTACTATCATATCATAATATAAAAGTTTTGATTTTCTACAATACTTATTTATCTAATATATTTCAGTCCCTCCAAAAATTAATATAGATGATTAAATTATTATACTTAGGTTACTGACAACAAGTATGTGAAGAAAGCCCTGGAAGGTGTTTCAAATACTACAATATCGCTAGTGGTTCAAGTGAAAAGCTTGACTGGAACCGTGGTCATCAATTTCCCACCTCCACCATCTGATAGGCTGTGGTGAGTTAATGTTATCCTATTCTTTAACATTTAATGTAATACTGATGTTTTAATTAGTTTTAAGAATATTCGTATTACACTATAATGATTTTAATTTGTGCATTAGATAATATCAAAATGATTAAAAGCTTATTTGTGATTGTTATTTATTCTTCTTATTTTTTTGTATTCTTCCCTTAGATGGCTAGGTCAGGTTGTAAAAAGTGCAATTCAGTGATATCCTCCAAGTTTTCATAGTTTTTTCTGCAACTCAGTCAGAGAGGGCCAAATCAGTCACCTTTGGTCAGAAAATTCATGTTTGGAGCATGGACTCGGCATTCTGTTCTTCTCTGCACTTACTGGAAGGACTGGAGCTTTCAGAATATATGAGCTCTGAGCCTGTTGCTAAGCAGAAAATGAGGACTTGTTCTAGTTGAGTAAGTTCATTGATGGTATTTCCAGCGGGTTGCAACGTGGGTGTTTCCTAATCAATCATGGGTGATGGCGGCTTTATTAAGAATCTTTACTTCTTTGAGGCTGAGGGCACAGTTGAACTGTGGGCCCAGGGCCATATTTTTGGCCAACTAGTCTCCCCTCTCATTTCTAACAAGGCCATAGCATCCAGGGATCCATTGCAGGATGACTCTCCCGTGTATGTTTGTCAGGCTTTCAAGTTCCTTGGCAAGGTTTTTCAGGCTTTTGCTTCGACTTGAGTCTGCAACACTGTTCAGTAGATAACACAATTTTTGAGCTTTCAGGCCTCTTTAGTGTCCTAAGCAGTTTCGATGCTTCACAGATAGCTTCTTGCTTTGCTCGATAATTCGAAGAAGTAAAGCCAGTTGGAACAGTCTTTTCAATAATGTTCCTTGCAGAAAACTGCAAATGAATACTGGCCCCTTGTTTGTGTTCGATCCGTTAGTGTATATTTGAGTCTACCCGTCTTTTGGGTACTTTGTGTTTATGTGCTGCAAGGAAAGATATTTCATAATTTCCTCAGGAATGTTCTCCTTGGTTTTAATACCAGGGATTTGTGGTTTCAGAGATTCAAGCCAGGGGAGGTTTTCTTCTACTGCTTTTGATCGTTCTATGAGCACCTGCCTTTCATGGACTTCAAAAGCCAACTTTGAAGAAATGTGGAGAATGTTTTGCCACTTTATTTTTGGCATATATTTCTTTCTGCTGCCCTTTTTTGAAAGGTATGGTTTAGGACAGACTTGGCTTTTGTATCTAGGTGTAGGAGTTTCGTACCTCATCTCTCCTGTCCTCTGTCAAGGGAAGCTTCATAAGGGCCTCCATTTTACCAATTAGTGTGAACCTCATTGCTCTTCTCATAATTCTTAGTCCCTGATTTTGCATAGAGATTCGAGGCAGCAGCATTCTTCTGTACTCCAAGGTGGGTCTGATGTAGCTAGTGTGCAGTGTGCTTCAATTTTCAGGTGGCTATAAAAATTTTCTTTATCAAGGTGGTTCTTGTCATTCCTTTACGAATAGACTGCTTGATGTGCAGTTTCCAGGTGATTCTTGGGCCAAGCTTGATGCCAAGGTAAGTGGGGCACCCATCTGTTTGCCAGATTTGTCTGATTCAATTTGAGATTAAGAGCATGGGACATATTTGTGAAAAGGCTAAAGATTGAGTAATTGGTTTTCATAAGCTTAATATTCATCGCCCATTTCTCAGTCTATTGGCAGAGGCTATCCAGAGCCATTTGCATCCTGTACAAAGCTATGAGAATAAAAGTTGATCTACTCCAGAGAGCGATGTCAATTGTAAACAGGGGCACTTCGACATTATTTGGCTGATCCTTTTGTAGTGTCATTTATAAAGATTAAGAACAGTATTGAAGAAAGTACTCCTCCTGTTCTCTATTTCTTTATTTATCTAAATTTATTGTTATATTTGTATGTTATTTTAACACAATCTCTTTATGCTTTTGCATTGATTTAAAATTATTAATTAGGTATGGATTCAGGCCGAATACTAAATTATTATTATCAGCGAAACCTAAGGTTGGCCAAAGAGGAATAAATATGGTCTACATTACGAATTATATTGAAAAGAAACTAGTGAGAGAATTTGAGGTAAGTTTTAAGAATAATGATTTTTTTTTTTAAATTATCATAACTTTAATCTTCTTCTTTAGCTTCCCTCTTTAATGTCTCTCAGCATAGAGGAGCATTCAGCCAGGAATTCCATCCCTATTTCTAGCTAGGTTCCTTGCTTGTCGAAGGTCCTTCCCCCTTGTCCTACAGAGTCGCTCAATGTAGTCGAGATAGGACATCCTAGAGTGGCTCCTAGGTCTTTTGCCATCTGGGACATAGTCCGTCATCTTTGAAGGATCTATGTGGTTGTCCATCCTGATAACATGGCCGAACCAGGTGACAAGTTTCAAGGAGCTCTTTCAGTGGGGCTATCTGCTGTTCCTGACGAATCCTTTCATTACAAACTTGGTCTCTCCTTGTTTTTCCAATCATCCTTCATATAAATTTCATTTCAGCAGTGGTGATTCTGCTCTCATGTCGGTCTGTTAATATCCAACTCTCCGCTCCATACAAAAGTATGGGTAGATGCACTGTCTTGAAGATGTGTAGCTTGACATCTTTGCCTACTTCTCTCTTCCATACCACAGTATTACATATCTGGTAGTAAACTGCATTTTCCTTGCTAATCCTGTTAGATATTTCTGTGTCCACATCAATGTACACAGGTATGTGAAGTCTATCACCACTTCTAATTCTTCTCCTTTACAGCACGTGGATATCTTTCTACTTTCTTCCAACTTGTAGGATCTTACTTTTCCCCATAAGTATCCCTTTCTGTTGAAGCTCTTCATATCATTCCATCACTGTCAGTCGCAGCTTTTCCACTGAATCCGTTATCAATACCACGTCATCGACATAAATGAGAAGCTGTATCACTACAGGATTAAGATTCCTACGACCCAGGAATGTCCTATCTGTTTTTTCTTACAAATGGATGCCACTTCATCCACCATAACTTTAGTCAAGTGTGAAATGTATAGAGGAAATAAAACTAACAATGAAATTGCTGTGATATTAAACTTTAAACCTTTAATACTCATTCATACTTGGCCATATTCAAATGTTTCAGTTCCATTGGTAAGATGAGTTTTGTGTTTTACTGATGATGACAATGAGGTATAGATTCACTAGATTTGATGGCAATAAAAAGTTGGCTAATTATATTTAAAGAATCATAGAAGCATTATGTTATATTTCAAATTGACCTAGTAGAGGTTGATTTGTGCCATTTGGTATATGAGGTGTGGTAGAAAAGTAATGAGACTAATTTTTTATTTACCAAAGTTTTTATTTTTGGAATCATCAATGTTATCCCCTTCAAAGTAGTTCCCTTGGGCGGCTACATACTGATGGAGACGTTCTCACTGTTGATAGCAGTGCTGGAAGTCTTCAACCCATGTTAAACAACCAATCAATCAATGTTAAACAATGGTCTGATATCATATGAGTGTTCAAACGTTCAATGTGTTCGTCGGTTTTCAAAGTTAAAGGCCTTCCTGAATGGTGTTCATCTTCAATGTGTTTTCTGGCTTCCAAAAATGAAAAAGAATCTTTATCTTTATTCCCAAGCTCGGGATAAAGAATCTTTCTCATAGGCCTATTTTAACTTTTCAAATGTTGCACTTGCAGATTCTCAAAGCTGAACACAGAATTTAATGGTGCAATATTGCTCTAAATTCTGCTTTTCCATTTTTCCTGATGTACAACCATAACACAACTTCACTAATAGCAGTCACAAAAATCACGTAGTTAGTTAATGGAAGGAGTTGAAACTCGTACTGAGCTACGGCAGGGTACTGTTACACGTGCTCTATGAAGGCCAACAACACAGGGTTACTAGATCGCTTGCAATTTTACTAGTCTCATTGCTTTTCTGCCACACCTCGTATTGTAATGTCCTTTTAGTACTATCAGAATTTCTAGTTGATTGGTTGGGTATGCTAAGAGTTGTAAAAGATTATAATGATTTTTTTGCTTCATAATTGGCATTATATACCAGGGATTTTTGAAAAATCTGTATATGTTGGAAGAAAACAGAATTAGTTTTCATAATTATGAGAAATAGTTGACCGTGGATGATGAACGAGGAGAAGATGGTTGGGGGTGCGGTCAATGATAAACACAAATAAGTTCGATTAACCTATTTTTAATGTGCCAACGTTTCGGCTAGAGTTTCTAGCCTTCTTCAGGGCTGTTCGCTGGAAAATCAAATGCCTAATTAAAGAATTAATTTTCAGTTTTATCACACTAAAAAATATATAGATTATCCAAAATTATGAAATCAAATTTAAAATTTGTTTTTAGCTTATGTAATGAATTATCCCTAATGTTTGTCTCACCTTTCACTTAACTCCTCTTTTTAAAAATATTGATTTAGTAATATCTGTTATCTTGTTTCATTACTAATAAATATATATATATATTTTTTTTTTTTCAGAAACTTTTAGTTATGCCAAATATGGACGATCTCATTATACCTTTAATGAACAAAGAGAAGCCATCATGAACATCACCGGTATTTAGTTATCGTTAAATGGAATAACGTTGTGTGATATTTTTATATATAGTGTTTAAGACATACGAAAGACAGTATTTCTATTAACACTGAATCACGCTGCATAAGCTTCTTGCCTATTTTGAAAAATTCTATGTACTGAGGCGGCACCTATATTGTGATATACTGCCAAATATTATTTAACAATATTGGTCAAATATTATTTTTAAAATAATTAACTATATTAAGGACAAAAATAAAAAAAAATTATTATATGCGAAATTTAAACACCAAATGTAGGAGAACGTTTAGAAATTTATTTAATAGTTTAGTTACATTCTAGTTTCAAAATATATTTTTATTATTGTACCATTACTGTGTCGATTAATTTATGATAGTAAACTCAGCGCTTTATTTATGATCTGTTCCTATCATGTATGTATATATTTGTATTATTTTGAAAATCAAGCATAAAAATAATACTGCCTCAAAGTTATTTAATTTTTATAGATTATTATTTATTTGTTATAAAATATAATACTCCAGAATAATGACCATTGACTTGATATACACAAACAGTTAAGTCAGCAATTAATATTGCTCAATGCTCTCAATGTATTTTGATGTTATGATTAAAAAGGTGCCTTATATTGGAAGTTAAACTGATGATCCTTTTTAGTCATTGGTTACCGTACCGATTACCATGGTTTCCATGGCTCAATACTGATTAAAATATTACTACATCTCTCAGAATCCTGCCTCTATGTGTGAATACTTAGGGACATCACCTTTACATTACAGATAGTACTGAATTGTCCTAAGTTCTGTCTGAAGGAGTCCTAACTGAGTGAATTGTAGGGAAATTGTGCAAACAGAAACCAATATGAATGAGTTTTGGAACTAAGGCAGGTCATAAACAACATCTGAAGGAAGAAGTATTGGCAGGTTTTATTGTAACATCACACAAAATATCTCAAATAAAGTAGTCTGGAACTTAATTAATTAGAGTTTTGGTCAAACTGAAATTCTGGAATATTATCAAAACTATCATGAATCCAGTAAATTAACTTTTAAATTTATTTTGTTCTCATTCTTTCTTGTTTAACGGTGTAAAACTTAACTTTTTAAATTTAGTGTAAATGTTTAAGAGTATTTGTTCAAAATATTTAATAACAAAATTTTATTTCTTATCATTTTGATTTCTTTCATATTACTAATAATATGCTTTTTGAATCGTGAGTGTGACTTATTTTGTTTGTTACCGAAGGTGTATTTTTCAATGGTATCAGGGACTACTTATTAAGCTTGTCAGTCCACTTGTTAATTATCGATAAGCATTTATGGTGAATTAAGTTTCATCTATTTATAGATTCAAAAAATGTTATTTACGTTTCTTTTCCAATATGTGTTACTGAGTGAGCCCAAAAAGAAAAGAAAATTTTGAACAATTTTTAAACAGAATTATTATTACCTTAAGCTTGATAATTGTTTTGTAAATAGAACTAGGATGATAATTACATTAAAAAAAAAAATATTGCTGATGTTTTATATTTTTAGTAAAATTGTTTTAATTGCTTTTAAAGTAGGTTTCTTGTAAGTATTTAAAAATTTGAGGTTTATCATTTAATGATAGCACGTAGTGGCAAGATAAAAGAGGCCCAGAGTCATACTGTATTTGATATTTGAATTGAGCGCTTGAGAGGTGTCACTTGATGTCCAGTAACCATAGGCCCTGCTCTTATCTTGGCCACTCGATATTACGAAGGGTGGCTTAAAAGAAACTAGACTATTAAAAACTTTTATTTTGTATTTGTTTTTTGGATTGATACTTTCTAAAGTAAACCAACCCCTAACATAAGGTTGGTATTATGAGGTTATAAGGTGGGATAGTTCACTGTCAAGGTGTCTGCATGCTATTGTCACAGATTTCCATTTGTGATAGCATATCACAACAGTAAACTATCATTGTAGAAAGGTAAAAGGACATAAAACCATGGAAAATCACGCACAGTCTCATTTGTTTTAGTTCCTCTTACCTTGACAGTTGTGGGTTTTTATTATTTATTTTTTTTATAATTACTCCCTGCCTTGCCATTTCTGATATAAGTCAGGGTTGTCTACATACAGATAACCAGAGTGGGGAGGTCAAGTTTTCATTCCATGAGGCCGGATTCAAATCAGCACCTTTGCAGTTGTGAGGTTGCTAAGGTGACACTTTAGTTCCCTCATCCACAAACAACCTCTATATTTCAATTATCTTTACACACCCCACAGTTGTTAACATCACTGTATCTGTTTTTTATAAATTAATATAATTTTTAATGGTTTAATAGATTTTAAACCACCCTGTAGTAAATTTTTTTAAGAATAATAGTTATTTGTATTTGAACACGTTTTTATAAGTTTTTAATACCTTTCAGGTTTTTTTGTATTACTATCAGTATCTGATTTTTTATTACCATTTATTATTATTATCATTAATTTATAGTATAATTATTAGTTAAGTTATTAGCTAACTGTTTATTAAGTATTTAAAAGAGTTTCAATCTTCGATTTAGTAGCATAGAAATTACTCATGAAGATTTTTATTTTAAAACAATTTTTTTTTCTATCATACCTTCTCTTATTTTATTAAATTCAGTTTAATAAATTGTAAAATATAAAAAAAATATTATTTTTTTTATAATAAATCTTGAAAAATTATCAGAATAATCTGTAGTTAACTAGACGTAAGCAAATCATGGATTTTTTTTTCCATAACGGGATGAACGGTAATAAATGTTAACATTGTTTCTTATGTTTCTCTGAATCATTTCTTGTTAGCTAATGAAAGTATAATAGTAAATACAAATTAAATGAATAAGCTATTATTTTGATCTTGTTAAATAGTTTCTTTATGGTTATGAGTATTATATTTATTATGAGCTCTGAGTGACTGTTTATATTATTTGTTTGACATGAATTCAAGTCTAGCTGGTTGTTTAATGTATATTACAGATGAATTCTTTGTCAAATTCCACAATCCCCTTTGTCGAAATTAAGTTCAACAAAAAAAATATCTTTTAGGTCTTAAATCAAAGCCTGGAATGTCAAGTTTTAAATCCGTCTGGTCTCTTCGGAGATTGAATATGATAGATAGATCAGGACTAATGCTATCTTATTAAAAAAAAAATTCTGAAAAGGCTTTTAATTTTAATAAAACATCTTGAGCTCTCATTAAGACTTGCATATTTTAAGGATAGAGAGAGATGTTAGACTTGACTAAGAATTTCATACACATTATGTATGTATGTGTATATGTATACACACTCACATACAGAGTGTCCTAATACACATGTTCATTTCCCCTAACCTCAACATTTTTTGGAATTTTAGTGGCATACAGTCAGAGTCGGGCTAAAATTAGCTATTAGTTTCATCCATAGCTAAGTTTTGCCCATCTCTGCATATAATTTATTTTCTGAACTCAGAGGTTGGAGTAAAATTGAGGGTGATTGACACCAGAAGGGAGGGTATGTTCCCATCATAGGCATGGCATCCGGTACACCGTATGTGACAGTTGAGAGTGGCTGCCGCACCCCGTATGCCTGAAATGGCTAGGCGGAGAATTAAAAAGAAAATTAGAGTTACTCAAAGCTTGCTCACATATTGTTTTTTTGAATTACTATTAATTCTTCTCAGTCACTTTTTTGTTCTAAACATTAAATATTCTAAAAAAATAATATTTACTGTTTTTTTTTTGTTTTTTTTATTGTACAACTTACTCCATTATATCAGAAACAATTAATTATTTGTATCAAACTTTATATTTTAATGTTTTTCTTAAAAGAAATTAATTGTTTATTAACTGTTTCGAGAAAACATTAATTTAAAAATTGACTTAGTAAATTCAATTTTATATTCTCTTTGAAATGAGTCTAAACAGAACAGAAAGAAGCACAAATTTTTCGAGAATGGCTTAGATTTTCATTTTAGATATACCAAATTATTGGAAATTAGTTAGGAAATTTTTTTTTTTACAGACCCCAAGTTAGATGTGCTGCAGAACTGAAGAAGGTAAGAAATAAAGTATTAAAAATAAAGATTAAAAAGATAGATCACATGTCACTGCTGTGGCCCAGGGAAAAATCAAATCAAAATTTTAATAATTGTAGAGATTAGGGTTTGAACATGTATTTTGGAACAACCTGTATAATATTTTCAGGGTTAAGTGGCAAAACTGAAAATATGAATTAAGGACCTCAAAACAAGAAAAAAATTTCCTCTGAAGGTGTGTCCGCAAACGCTTTATTTAAGAGATATTCACACCTACATATTTTCATTGTTATGAATTATTTACGTTATATGAAATAAATAAATTAAATGTAAACATTAAGGTTTATATTAAATGTTGTTCAAAGTGAAGGCATGTCCGCAAACACTTTGTTTAGGAGATGGATAGTATATTATTAAGACCTTTTATCCCTAACTGTATAACAACTATTGTCAACATAAGGATTAATACTATTTGGAATTAGCATTGGGGAATGTCAATAACATTTATCAGTTTGTAAGAGGCTTTCGCAGAGTACTCATCATTATGTCTTCAATTTATACTAATGGTGAATATGGCGATATGGTTAAAATTACCTTCAGAGGAAATTTTTTCTTGTTTTGAGGTCCTTAGTTCATATTTTCAGTTTGGCCACTTAATCCTGAAACACCCTGTATACATGTTGGTTGTATAGTAAAATTTATTTGTGTATGGTTTATGTTGTATAATTAGTTAGTTTAATATTCCTGTTTTTCCAGAAGATAATGTACTTATTATGATTTCTAATTGTTTTTCCAATGAGTGTTTGTATTTACATAAAGTAATATTAAGACATTATTAGATTGAATTTTTTGGGGGTAATGCAATAGTTTTTTAGTTTTTGCTCTCATTAATGTTTTGCAGATGCATTATTTTATTTTTTTATGATAATACATAATTTTAATCTTTGTAGATTTTAAAAATTTATATTTCTTGCTGTTGTCCGTGCCTAAACTGTGTAAACATATATTATAAAGGTATACTGCCCTTGTTAGTAAGAATGTAGTGTCTTCAAAAAAGTCATTTTCAGGGTTTTGATTATACTGTAATTAGTAAAACTTGTTCTTTATCATAAAATTGTCAAGTTAGTAATGCATTATTAAAGAAAATAATTTCTTTATTTTAATGTCTTAAAACATTGACAACACGTTTTTGTCGAGCCATGGTGGCTTAGGAGCATGTGTGACAAGGATCTCTTTTTCTGGCTAATGTTTGGAGTGATCTCTAATACCTCCCTTTTACCTTGAATTGTCCCAAAGCGTGTTTAGTATTGTCCTAGCTTCTACCAGCTACAATCGTTCTTAGTTATGGCTCCTTGAAGCATTTTTACATTCTTTCCAATTTTTTTATTACCCAATTTATTCAAGTCTATTTTCGAAGTATATGAATTTATTTATTTATGTATTCTTTAATTTAATACACTTCCAATAACAGTTTTTACATGTTAAAAAGTTTTTTTTTGTTTTCAAGATTATTTTGTATTATAATAACTACATAATTGAAAATAAATAAGTAGTCAATAAATATTTTTTCTTGTTGACTGCAGCCCTGATCGTCTCCTAATTATTTTTATAAGTTATATAATCAATACAATTTATTTTCCTAAAAAAAATCCAGAAAAAAGTAAGATTAGTTTATTGTATAAATTATTTTTATAACTTTATAATAATATTCAAAGGAAAACATACCCAGATTTTGTGTTTTTCTTAAAGAGGGCAGTATATCTCTTATCAGCTGTAATATAGTATAGTTTTATATAATTCATAATGAACATCGTTATAAGTAAACTTTGTAAATCTACTTTATAAAGATGTACAATTCTAAAAATTATATTAGATTCATTATTTATTATACTGTATGGGTCTTTACAAAATTGACACAAATCTCATTTTGATGTGAGAATTTTGGTGTTGTTTGTTAAATGTTGTTATTGAAGTATTGATATAATTTATTTTTATAGATGTCACTCTTTGTTTTGGTCTTGTAAGAAAAAGATGTGATGTGGTGTCCATATTTGTATGAAAAACTTGGACAAATTTTTCAATTATTCTTGTTCTGGTCTCGTAATTCCTTTAGAACTGAACATGCACATAATCTATTTAAAAACATTCCTTCAAAGCTATATGTATTGTATATGATGGTTGAATTTGAAAGGATTGTAAAAAGAAAAAATGTCTTGTTCTGTAAATTTTCATTCTAATAGGTTGTGTATGTGGTACTTCCATTATTCTTCCATTTTTTTTTTTCTTGGTCACATATTTTATTGTATTCATTTATTCTGTGATATTTAGTTTTATTTATTTTATCAAGTTTATTGTTGTTTTCCTGATGATATGGTAATACTCTTGAATATCCTGACCTGCAACACACCAGGGGAAGCCTATCAATAATTTATAACAGACTATTTTGAATTTGAATTTTGATAGTTTTAAAAGCCTTTTCTATCTGTTCGAAATTATATATTACTGCTGATTTTGTGTGACTGTCTAAGATAAGACATTTTCTAATAATTTCTAAAACCGACAGAAAAAATTACGAGAAGATATTTGACCGTAGATAATATATATGATGAGAAGATGGTTGGGGGTGCGGTCAGTAAAAAACACAAACATGTTGAGAGAACTTAGTTGATAGTGAAAACGTTTCGGTCAGAGTTTCTTGCCTTCATCAGGGCTAAGAACAAAGAGCAAGATAACAACCAATGAAAAAAATAAAATAAAAAGAGAAAATATAAATAGAATGATAGAAGTAAATAATTATACAGAATGAAAATTAGTAAAAATAAAAGGTGAGTTTTTTGTCT
>NW_027106223.1:121184-123096 GCF_000696795.3 Halyomorpha halys | reverse complement strand
AAAAAAAAAAAAAATCCTGCTTTCTTTCCCCTCTATTTGATTAAATTTATTGATTTTGGGTACCTCATTTTTTATTTTTATTAAGACTGTTTGGTCTAGAAATTCAAAGTGTCGTTAGTACGTTTATTGGGCGTGCTCCTGTAAATTTATTGAAAGCAGAACCTTTATTTCTGACACGAATGTAAATTATACATTTTTTACCATTACTAAAAATTATTGGCATATAAGTATTATTTTGACATTCATGCCATATTCGTTTTCTTAAATGTTTAGTACCTCCAATTTATTTTTTACTTTATAAAGGTTGTCTGTATTTAACGAATGAATGAATCTTCCAAATCATATTTTTGTTCATCATTTTTTATGAATTGATGATGATCTATTATTGCATCGTTTTTCTAAAATAATTTTAGGAGTAAAAAGATATAAGTTCTATATAAAAAATATTTTAAAGAATATATTTGTCAATTTTCATTCCCATTATAATATTGTGTTATTATTTGATTTTGTTATTTGTTTCTATTGATAGTGAACGATAGTTTTTCTTAATAATGAAACAAATCCAATTTATATCTGACTGTGATGACAAAAACCCCTTTGGTAGTTTCTACATTACTTGAGCGATACTAAGAATTACCTATGAAGGTTGTGGTTTACACTAAGTTTTGATGTATGTACTGTGTCACTGAATTCTGAACTCTTAAGCCTAAGTTTATCTGTGGATTGACTCGGGGGTCAGGGGGCAATCCTGAGATCTGGTCAGTTTCTTTAAAGTGAGTACCTGATCCTTCCGTTGGGGATAATACTGACAGATGGATGTTATATCACCCTTTTATAGTTGGCCATAAAACAATACTACTTTATTTTCACCATTATTATTTTTTTTTTTTACAATGAAGTAAACAATTACAATAAATCAATGAACAAGTAGTAAATTCGAGGCCTGTTGGTGTATTGTGGGTTAGGGCACAGTATTGTGTATTATTTAGCAACTATTTTTCTTTCACTATTGATTTTCGTTTTAAGTTCACCGAGATTTTTGATTAATCTTTAATCATTCTTAATTTTCATGAATACCTGATTTTCAGTATAGGATTATTTAATTTTTCTCTGATGCTATATTCTCTCTCAACTGTGTAAATATTTAATTCAATTGCCTTTGAAAACATCTGATCCTTGCACAACGGGTTCTATATAATTGTATTTTTATATTCAATGCACTTATTAATTTTAAGATTTTCTTTTAAACTTCAACCACTAAATGATCACTTGCTATTTAATTATATTTCTGTTAAAACACTATTAAAGATATATATAAATATATTTATCTATTTTAAGACTTTGTAATGTTCTGATAGTCTGATTATAATATTTTACAACTCTGTGATAATGTGAACTTTAAGGTATGTTTGTTAACAAATGGTTCATATTTTCATGTATGTTCTTTATTGGAATACATTTTTCCTGTGTGTTCTTTATTAATTCAATATTATCCTTGAAAACTTATTCATGTTTATAAATTTATAAAAGATTTTTATTTTCTGCTGTAATTTTCTTGAATAAAAAATAGTAGAACAAATTAGTAATCCGAATGAATGATTTTTTTCAATCATTCAGTTGATTAATAACTCCTTTGCGAGCAGTGTAAGTTTGGATGTCTTGGAGTGTTTTACTGTCTCTTTTTGATGTGAGGTATGCTGCAATTTACCTTTGCATGTATAATATTGTGGTTTCTATGGAATATTTCTATGGATCATGCTAAAATTGGCAGAATGCATATTTTAGAGACTTGAGATTTTTTGTTTGCAATCTTACATCTGTCCTGGTTACAGACGACAACAAAGTAGATAGTGAAATACCGGCTAGGATAGGAGAAGGAGATATAAGTTATTATATCCCTTTATAAGATAAG
>NW_027106223.1:118092-120196 GCF_000696795.3 Halyomorpha halys | reverse complement strand
CATAAATTAATTTTTAGTAAGTTAAATTACCTTTATTTTGAGTGCTAGCAGACATATGTGCATCTTATGGATCTTGAGATATATTTTTTCAAAAATCCAACATTTTATACGAACAACTAGAAATTAACATTTTTGAATTTATTTTGTCAAATATTATAAAGAACTTTTTTTAAAGAACTAGATCCGTCGTCAATAAGTAATTATCGTTGTCAAATAACATAAAAACTACTACTCCTATAAAGATAAACGTTATGAACTACTTTATAGTACATTTAACTAGCTTTAATTGGAATGCTGGCAGATATCCATATTTTGAGATTCTCAAAATAAATTCACTAACTCAGTACAATTTTTATGAAATGTTGCTTTTTAAAAAGCTATATCTTGGGGAACTATTGAATGCAAACAGCTGTATTATGGCTCATATTTTAGCAAATTTACTCTTCTTAAATAATGTTCTTTTAGATTTTCTAGTGTTGTTGGTAGTTTTAAAGACATGGAGCTTCGAGAAAAAAATTAATTTTAATTAAGGTTTTGACAAAGCCACCATTTTATATTCCCCCTACCTATACTTGGCGGGCTCATCAATTTTGACAAGTAATTATATAGTTTTGACTAAAGTAATCAGAAATTGGTGTTAAATTACTGCCTTTTTTCTCCTCTTGATCTCTTGTGACTATTAGGTGCATTTTGTTGTCTAAAGATCTACTGAACAGTATTTAATAGCTCTGATCAAGAAGTTTTTTCCATCATTTTCCATTTTATAGCTACTACTGTAATTATAGTTTTTTTTTTTAGGTGACTGGAATTTTTGTAATTATTTTAACAAATAAAAGTAAATAAACAAGGCTGTCCAGTTACCCCACTAAAATTATTTATTTATTTTTTTTAATGCTTTATATTTAATTTGATTGCAATATTGTTATGAATTATTTTAAAGATGTTAGTACAAGAGCCGGGAAGAAAAAAAGACAGTTATCTCACCCCAATTTTTGATTACTTTAATGAAAACTATGCATAATTACTAGTCAAAATTGATGAGTCTGCCAAGTATAGGTAAGGGGAATAAAAAATGGCGGCTGTTACAAAATCTAAAAAAAAATAAAATTTTTCATTTGGAGTTCTATATCTTAAAAACTACCAACAACTCTAGAAAATGTAAAAAAAACATTATTTAATGAAGAGTAAATTTGCTAAAATATAAGCCATAATAGAGCTATTTACGTCCAATCGTTCTCCAGATATAACTTTTTAAAAAGCCACATTTCATAAAAAGTACTGAAATATCAATAGTTAGTGAATATATTTTGAGAAATCTATATCTCAATAACCATTCGACATACAAATGTCTATTAGCACTCAAATTAAAGCTAAATAATTGCAATATACAGGAGGTTATGACCTTTACCTTCATAGGAATAGTAGTTTTCATGATATTTGCTCAAATAAATTGATTTATACTTGTTCAGACAATAAGTTTGATTTATGAAAAAGTTTATCTCAGAAATCATTGGATGTACAGATGTCTGTCAATTCTCAAATTAATGCTAGTTAAATTTACTATAAAATATTTTATTTTTATAGGAGTAGTAGTTTTTATGATATTTAACAAAATAAACTCACAAAATGTTAATTTCTTGTTGTTCGTATAAAATGTTGGATTTTTGAAGAAATATATCTGTAGACCCATAAGACGTACATATGTCTGCCAACACTCAAAATAAAGGAAATTTAACTAACTATAAAGTAGTTTATGACACTCATCTTCGTAGGGGTTCACATATGAATATAAATTGGGCAAATCAAAATTTCAAATACGAATTCGGCAAATCCAAACAACTATAAATCAATCTATATATTGTAATATGCTCTTTTTGAGTAAATAGTATATTTTGTTTATTATGGTTTTTAATATGTTTTTATTTTATGTATCATTTTAATATTGTTCATTTGTTTTGTTGAACCAAAAAGCAAGCTAACCAATTTTCATTGTCTATAATAAATTCGTGATTCAAAACAAAACCAAGATGGCGGTACGTACCCTTAAAAAAGTCCGTTGAATCAAGGCCATTTTGAGTAGATTCAAAATATCATAAAAACTATT
>NW_027106223.1:113353-116828 GCF_000696795.3 Halyomorpha halys | reverse complement strand
TCGGA
Organism: Halyomorpha halys; assembly: GCF_000696795.3. NCBI lineage: Eukaryota > Metazoa > Arthropoda > Insecta > Hemiptera > Pentatomidae > Halyomorpha > Halyomorpha halys. Next base: position 116,823 of record NW_027106223.1, on the reverse strand, counting down.
CATTAAAATAGTTTTAAACTATTTGTTCTTTTTTTGACCGCAACTCTGACCATCTTCAAATATATAAATCAATTTATTTTAGCAAATTTCATGTAAGCTATTACTCCTACGAAGATAAACATCATAAACTACTTTATAGCTCATTAAACTAGCTTCAATTTGAGTGCTTATAGACATTTGTACTTCGAATGGTTTTTGAGGTATAAATTATTCAAAATAAATTCACTAACTACTGATCTTTCAGTACGTCCCAGACAACATTTTTTTGAAATGTTGCTTTTTAAAAAGCTATATCTCGAGAACAATTGAACGTAAATAGCTCTATTAGGGCTTAAATTTTGGCAAATGTACTCTACTTTAAATGATATTCTCTTAGATTTTCTTTTGTTGTTGGCAGTTTTAAAGATACAGAGCTCCGAATGAAAAATTGGTTATTTTAACGTTTTGATACAGCCGCCATTTTTATTCCCCCTACGTATACTTGGTAGACTCATCAAATTTGACTAGTAATTATACATAGTTTTTAATTAAGTAATAAAAAATTGGGGTGAGATAACTGACTTTTTTCTCCTCTTGGGCTCTTGTACTAGGTGTTTTCAGGAGCAGAGGCTGGTCTGGAGTGATGCAGGGCCATATTCACCGCCTTATCAATTAAATGCAAGGCCATGGTCCACTGCCTTATCAATTAATCTAATTTATCAATGAAGCAATATTTCAGAATATAACACAAAACTGTTTTAGAATTTACTTTCAACTGTTTGTTTTTTTTAAAAGAACTAGATCCATCGTCAATAAGTAATTATTGTTCCAAAGTATTAAGTTTTCTAGTGTTATTGGTAGTTTTAAAAAAAATCAAAACGTGTTTATTCTCTTCGACTATACATGGCAGACTCATCAATTTCGACTTGTAATTATACATAGTTTCCTACTAGAAATTAATATTTTGCGAATTTATTTTGTCAAATATCATAAAAACTACTACGAACTACGAAGATAAACGTTATGAACTACTTTATAGTACATAGATATAAGTAGATGGTCAGAGTTGCGGTCAAAAAAAGAACAAATAGTTTAAAACTATTTTAATGTCCAACGTTTCGCCCCACTTTGTAGGGCTTCATCAGGGCTGTTCAAAGCGAACGGTTGAACAGAAGGCAACAATGAAGCGGAAGAGTGGAGGAGTGGGGTATAGTGGAGTATATAGGAGTGGGAAGATAAGTGTCATAAACTACCCACTCCTCCACTCATTCATTGTTCTTATTATGTTTTAACTATTCAACAAAAAATATTTCATTTAAGTCAATACCAACGAAACTTAGTGCACCAATTGTAGTTTTTCAAAAGTAGGTTTGTTTCTTGAAATATTTTTTTCTATATTTCTTTGGTCATTTGCAATTTAATACCTGCAAAATTCGTTTTTGCACATTTTTGATAGGGTAGAAAAATGAGAGCTTTATTGACTTTTATGAAGAAATTATTTTCCCATAAAGTGTACTTATTGGAGTGGCTGTTTAATGATGGCGGCTGTTTAAAACCGATAAAAAAAATTAATTTTTCATTCGGAGCTCTATATCTTAAAAAGTAGGAACAACACAAGAAAACCTAAGAGAACATCATTTAAAGATGAGGAAATTTGCTAAAATATGAGTCCTAAAAGAGTTATTTACGTTAAATTGTTCTCGAAACATACCTTTTTAAAAAGTAACGTATGGGACGTACTGAAAGATCAGTAGTTAGTGAATTTATTTTGAAAAAGTTATATCTCAATAACCATTTGACGTACAGATGTCTATTAGCACTCAAATTAAAGCTAGTTTAATGAGCTTTAAAGTAGTTGATTATGTTTATCTTCGTAGGAGTAATAGTTTTCATGAAATTTGCTAATATAAATTGATTTATAGTTGTTCGGACAAATTTTTATTTGCCAAATTTATATTCATATGTGAATATCATAAAAACTTCTACCATTACGAAGATAAGTGTCATAAACTACTTTATAGTAAGTTAAATTTCCTTTATTTTGAGTTTTGGCAGACATATGTACGTCTTATGGTTCTAGAAATATATTATTTTAAAAATTAAACATTTTATCCGGACAACTTGAAATTAACATTTTCTGAATTTATTTTGTCAAATAACATAAAAACTACTAGTCCTACAAAGATAAACATTATTAACTATTTTATAGTAAATTTAACTAGCTTTAATTTGAGCGTTGGCAGTCATCTGTACGTCCAATGGTTTCTGACATGAAGTTTTTCATAAATCAAATTTATTGTCAGAACAACAATAAATTAATTTATTTTAGCAAATATCATGAAAAATACTATTCCTACCAAATGTAAAGGTAATAAAGTTCTGTATAGTCCATTATACTAGCTTTAATTTGAGTGCTAATAGACATCTGTACATCACATAGTTCCTGAGATATAGATTTCTCAAAATAAATTAACTACCTACTAATCTTGCAGTAGGTTTTTATGAAATTTTAATTTTAAAAAGCTTTATCTCGAGAACTATTGGACGTAAATAGCTCGTTTAGGGCTAATATTTTAACAAATTTACTCTTCTTTAAATAATGTGCTCTTAGGTTTTTAGTGTTGGTAGTTTTTAAGATATAGAGCGCCGAATGAAAAATTAGTGTTTTTTTAAGGTTTTGAAACAGGCGCCATTTTTTATTCCCCTTACCTATACTTGGCAGACTCATCAATTTTGACTATTAATTATACATAGTTTTCATTTAAGTAATCAAAAATTGGGGTGAGATAAATGACTATTTTCTCCTCTTGCGCACTTGTACTATGAAGCATGCCTCTGCCACCGCTCCTGGTAAAGTCAATGGAGGGCGCCTCTTAGGATCTAGTAATGCCGCCGAGTTCTCGTCCGCACATTCTCCTCCACTCTTTTCCTCTGCTCTTCCAGTGATGGCGCTTCGGGCCATTTCTTTCGCATGTCCATGGAAATAGGAAGAAGCGGCTGTGGTTGGCTAGCTTCTAACTATGCAAGTCGATCCGCCTCCTCATTCCCAGGTATACCGCAATGGGCTAGAATCCATTCCATCACCAACTGTTCAAGTATTTCTCTTTTACTTTCTATAGTATTCTGGCATGCGAGAATTCCAACGTTAGCCGAGGGATGTCCAGATGCTATTGCCAGCAGTGCTGCCCTCGAATCCGATAGCAGAACTATCTTCTTTTCGCTGGCGTCAGTTAGATTTTCTAAAGCCAAAGCAATAGCAGCTACCTCTCAATTCAAATTTGCGTTTGCTCCAGCAGGTGCTGACGGTCGGATCAGGCTACAACGACACGCTTTGTTTAGTTAGGTCTAGCAGAGGCTCTCTTATTTCAAAGTTCAGGCCTAGACTTGTGATGATGGATTTTGTTGTCTCAATAAATAAATGTTTTTATTTTTTTATTTATTGATATTTACAACTGTATAAAAAATACAAGTAAATTTGATCATAATGACAT
>NW_027106223.1:112230-112558 GCF_000696795.3 Halyomorpha halys | reverse complement strand
CCAGATGGGCCTTATTATTGTCATGTAGATCAGTCTTTTGTAATGAGTTGGAAGTTTAGACCGTTTGTCTAGTAAATGTTGTAATAGTCGGAATCGGCGTGCAGTTTCCTGTCTTTAAATAAATGTGAGCTGCGTTTTAAGTCGTATATTATTACCAACAGTTTTGGCCCAGTAACCACTGCCATTCCAAAGTACACCCTCGTAAAGGATCACGGCAGTATTTTCTCACCTGTCTCTTTTAGAGACTCGATCTCTACTTGCAGTTGCATAGTTAGAATCGGTGTTTTCAAATTTTCTTAGAATCTGTATCAATTTTATTTTTAAACTT
>NW_027106223.1:100932-111684 GCF_000696795.3 Halyomorpha halys | reverse complement strand
CAGGGCTAATAAGATACAAAAAAAAAATGAGAATATTACTACAATAAGGTAATTTAAGATAGAATAAATATTATGTAAAAACAAAGTGATTAAGACTTACATATAAATAAAAGGAAGGAAGACATAAAATAGTATCAATACAAAATAAACTTGAATAAACAATGATAAGAATACAAAATAAGTAACAATGGTAAGAGTAAATAAATTTTAAAAAATACGTAAAATGCACAGTTAAAAAAGTACAGGAGACGTACATAAAACAAAAACAATACGGAAAAAAAAGAGGAAAGTAGAGATTAAATAAACGTCTTGAAAGAATAAATATAAATAATAATAATAATAATAATAATGATATTAAATGATAATAAATGAGCAAAGAACAAATCAGGACCACCTACCTGTTCAAAGCGAAAGGTTGAACCGAAGGCGGCAATGAAGCGGAAGCGTGTAGGAATGGGGAGGAGGTGGCCAGCCGTTTAACCGCTATATTGCTATTTCAAATACGTCGCGTATAAAGGAAGTAGTCATAAAGATATGACGAAAAAAAATTTTTTTTATTTCACTTTTGAACATCAAAATTTTGACATAATTTTTTCACAATGAATGCTCGTAGTTCAATAGTTCCCACTTACTTCGGTAGTTCTAACTTTTTTCTTAAGAAAAATTAACTAAGAAATTAGGGAACACAAAAAGACCGACTGAACTAATTAGTTCCTTTTTGTGAATGGTTTATTTGAACTAGTTCGTTCACGAACTACATTATCTCTAATGGGAACGAAAAGAAAAGGAAGTAAACATACTGCAATTTTGATTAGGAACTTGGTCGATTTTATTAGACCGCTAAAACGCATAGAGGTAAAGATAAGTTAAATATGGTTAAGAAACATATGATTCATGGCTTGATTTCATTTCATAATTTGACACAAATTTACCTTGTGTATGTCTGCCAAACGACACAAATAGGCTATCCATCAGTTTCTCGATGCGTTCAGAAGATGTGATTAAGAGATGTCGGTTACAAAGAGGTTCCATGGTTTATTTAGATGACCAACCAGCTGTAATTGTCAAATGTAAGTTCATGGAGTATCATAAATGGTTCTGCTCAGCATTTACCGCGTGAGTTTTCAATATAACCTAAAACTTATGAGAAGTCCTTGATTTTTCCTAACCTTTTAAAGAAGTAGCAATATTGGCTACATGTATTTAACTCTTCCGTTCTGAATGTATAAGCTCATTGTTAAGGAATTAGTATTAAAAAGAGAGATTTTTGAAATATTAGAATGCGAGCGAAATTCGCGCTTAGTTTTTACTGCTCTAATTCACTATTTGCAGTACCTAATTTACAAATAAGCTGTATAGTTTCTCATGAGGTCGTATTTGCCGATCATACAGGAACGGTTTCAAATCTAAATTAACATTCTTGAGTCCGAAGCAGCGTCGATTTAAATGGCATATGCGTGTAAATTCTAACCATTAGGTTATGCCATTTACGATTTAAGTCTTTCTTGTTTTCTATAGATTAAATTAGAAAAATATTTAGAAAAAAAAAGTTTGTTGCTGATGCGTTTTAGCGGGTTAATAAAATCGACTGAGTACCTAATCATAATTGAAGTAGGTTTACTTCCTTTTCTTTTCGTTCCCACTAGAGATATGTAGTTCGTGAACGAACTAGATCAATATTGTGCGATCTAGAGGCAGCAACATGAGCTTTATGACGCTCCAGTGCTCCTCTGAAGCTCTTCAAGTTTGAAACTGTAACTGTTTGAAGATAACCATATGATATCTTCCCAATATTTGTAATTTAAGGGGTGTACTGAGTTCTGATGGGATAAGAACGGCGGTGCCTCGGCCAGGGAGCGTGAGTGCCTCTCTGCCTGCTTTGTCTGCGAGCTCGTTACCAACAATGCCAATTGAAGCCTTGGAGCCCATATGAAAATAATGAACTTACCTTGTTGTGATAGTTTTAGGAAAAAATATTGTATTCTTATGATGAGTGGATGTTCGGGATACATGTTTCTCGTGATTGTGTAGCCAGTATAGAACAGGAGTACCCAATTCTAATCAACCATCAACAACCACAATTCGTACACCGCAAAGCAGCGTAATCCATTTTGTTACATTTCGAATTTTTCCCTACATCAAATGGACTATATAAATTAATATTCAAGTTGGGGGAAATGTAGTAAAGTGAACAAATATAACAGTACACTGCCTTCCCCCGTTTTCACCCTTTTTTTACCAACCTTAATGGATTATCTTAGTTTAGCCTTATTTCTGTGTATATTTATAATTTTGTGTATTGCAATTGTGTAATGTTTATAAACAAATCAATTATATTTCAACTATGTCACAACATGGACGAGCCAAATTAATTTTTATATGTTTTCCGCAATGGCTCTATCAGAATATTTATGTTGCTACTTGATTATCCCATACTCTTCTTTTTCCACAAGATCTGAGAGGACTGGTTCCCTAAGGCCTTATTATCCTTGAAAAGCTGGAAGGTCTGGAATCCGCTCATATATTCCTATTCCTTTAAAAATGCGGGTTGCCTCGTTCCATCTAACGTTGAGGTAATAGCGAGCGAGTATTTTTCAATTGGTTATCTACCTAAAGCACGAAAAAGAACGTCGGAGCTTATAAAGGTGTTTATTAATAATTTAGTTAGTAAAAATAGTTTATGTTTCCTTTTATGGTCATTATGTTTTCTATAGTCATGTTCTCCTGGGGGTCTCATACTGCTGGAATTAATTATGTCATCGAGTAAAAGATGATTTTCATTTTGAAATAAATTTCGTAGACTGTTTTGAGTTTGTCGGTTTTCGTCATTAAGTATGTTTGAATGTGTAACGGCATGTTTGTGAAAAAGTAATATGAAATGTTTTTCTCTAAGGCACTTACTATAGTTTCTCTGTCACAAGTGTTTTCTATTCTATGTATAGAAATTATTAAGATTCGAATTTTGTCTATTCTATGGAGGAAATATAGTGGATGTTCTTTATGATAAATTTTGCTATTAAATTATTATTATTTTTTTTTTTAAATTTATTTATTGATATTTACAACTGTATAAAAAATACAAGTAAATTTGATCATAATGACATAATGATATGATACAGGATGTAGAGAAACTACCCAGTAGTAGAACTCTAAAAACAGTTTACAATATAAGGTCACGAGGCCATCTTCTTTTCAGGCGCCTCGGAGGAATGGAAGAGGAAGCAAGGTTAGAAACTAGTGGGTTTGGGTGGTTAGGGAGTTTATTATGGAAGGAATAATATCGGGTTCGGGCTAGATCGGTTACATAAGGAACATTTAGGTCTTTATGGATAGTTTTATTAGTAACAAAATAAGGAGCATTGAGGATTTTACGAAGGATTTTGTATTGTAAAGATTGGATACGAGAGGAATTCGAAGGTTTAGTGGAGCCCCAAAGCTCAACTCCGTATGTCCAGATGGGCCTTATTATTGTCATGTAGATTAGTCTTTTATAATGTAGAATGTGTAATGAGTTGGAAGTTTAGACCGTTTGTCTAGTAAGTGATGTAATAGTCGGAATCTTCGTGCAGTTTCTTGTCTTTTCAGTCTTGTGTGAGGATTCCAGGTTAGTCGTTTTGCTATTAAATAATTCAAAGTTTAGTTGTTTAATGGATCTGCTAACTTTAAATGTTCTTTCTGGGTAATTTAAAAAGTCTTCCATTCACCAATTAAATTCACACGTAGTGTTAATATAATGGGCTTCGTCTGTTAGTTTTGCAAGGATTTTAGTTAAAAGTCGTTTAATATTCTAAATGAATTGTCGGATTTACATACTATATTATATACTTGTCTACATACTGTTACGCATTTGAGTAAATTGTGGGGATTGCCGTTAAAATTTAGAATGTGATCGTAGTCTGCTGATTTAATTTGAAAGCTTGCCATATCGTCGATTATTCTTAGATTATTTATTCTTTCTGTCACTTCTTTTAAATAATCAGACACAAAATTCACAAATAATATTTACTTAAATATAACTTACAATTATTGAGAACGATGTTACGTAAATCTCTGGGGTGGTAGATCTTGTCCTTGAGCTGGATACCTGAGGTCAGTGAGTCCTGCCAAGGTCGTTCGTCTTGTTCAAGATCTGAAGAATTGAAGTAGGTAGTTCTCGTAAGGTAGGCCTGATTCAAAATCTTCACAGGTGAGGAACTTCGAGGTGATAGATCCTAATCTTGATGAAACGTGTTGATAGAGTTCGAAACACTGCGATTAATGTTACTTAATGCAGCACCTGTTCACGGTAGAGTTCGAAACACTGCGATTAATTTTACCTAATGCAGTTCCCGTTCGGGCGCCAATTATGGTAACTTCCTCAATAATTGTTAAAAAAAAATTTTATTTGTGAAACAATATACAATTAACAATTGTTATAAATTAATTATAAAATTTAACTATAAATAAAATATAATGATCGAAACTGAGACTACGATATAACGGAACTGGAATGTGTGACTGTCTGAAACTCAAGTGTCAAGTGTCTGATGGGAGATCGGAGTAGGAATATAAAGGCTTAGAATTGCTGACTCAGGCCTAGGGTTTATCAGTGCAGGTGCACTCACACTTGGCTCATTAACTAATGTACAGAGCTTGTAATGAAAATGAATGAATGAAAAAAATAACTTTATTCTGGGACATATGTCCCCTAAGAATAAATACATGGTTCTTATAGTGAGATTTTTATCTGGCGAGCGTTTACAAATTTTCAGATAGTAGAATGAAATTACATTGGTATATTGGCTTTACTACTGTTTATAATGCTAATCAATACCTGCCTATTTATTTAATTACAAAGATGTGGAGGTTTGATTATTCAATAAATGAAGGAATAGGTGTTGTTTAAAGGAGAGAATGGATGAGGACTGGCGAATGGAGATGGGAAGAGAATTCCAGAGGGAGGTTGCACGTATGACGAAGGATTTGCTAAAGAAGGAGGTTCTATAGGAGGGTATATATAAATCATTCGGATGGGATCTGGTGTTTAATGAGTGGATGAATGAACGAAGAGTGAGGATATCTAGGATATAGGTAGGTTTTTTGATGTTAAGAACTTGGAATAGAAAAACACCAAGGAGGTATTGCCTTCGGGAGGTTGAGCCACTTCAACTCGGAATACCAGCGGGAGACTTGAGAGCGCCTAGGGAACCCAAAGATAAATAAAGCTTGTACTGAAGTTATTGTGTGTTTCAGGCCATCAGATAGCATTACCAGCAGAAGCAGTGGGAGACAGTGTTGGATATGCTTCGCTACGGAGGAGGACGACCCAAACCAGACCTGGACCAAGCCTTGCAAGTGCAAAGGGACCACCAAATGGGTGAGTACTCATTTCGATTATTATTCTAGTTGAACAAGCAGTCGATTATTTCAATTCTTCCCCATAATTAATTAATGAAAACATCCATCTCTAACCATAAAATGTCAAAGCATGAAATCACTAATAGATTATGATTGCTTTTAAAGATTATTTCACCGACACCACGTGTTAAAGCGACCTCAGATCGACATCTATTTGAAGAAAAGCTTCAAAGAACAAAAAATAAAAAAATACTAGCTCGGATATAAACAGTTATTTGGTGAGGCCAACAAGAGATATCGCTAGTTATTTTTGTGAAGATCTGTCTTGGTGGTTGTTTTAGATAGTCTGACTCCAATTGACTAAGTGAGATACTCTATACCAAAAGGCCTCAACAATCCGTGCTCAAATAGGTTAAGTAGCCGGAGGTGAATGGATAGGATGAGCCTTACAGATGCGAACCCCAAGTCCTCGAAGGATGGAAACTTCGCTCTATAGTGTACGATTCTGCAGTCGCGAAGGGGATTGCAAGTACTGACTGGGTACGAGTTCCTCACAGGACGGAAACTTCGTTCCGCAATGTACGATCTGCAGGTCCTTACGGCAGGATTACAGGTGTAGGAAAGAGGAGGTGACCATTAGGAACCAGCGTAAATAAGACATATCAGATCGTAAAATAAAAAAAGGTTTGAAGAATATACTTAGTCTAAAAGTGCTTATAACTGCAAAGTTATATGTTTATCGTTTATAGTTGCCCACGCTCAGCGGAAAGGGAAAAAAAAGATAAAACAATAAAGAATTACTCCTTAGGCGCCACGTTATTTTTTCCTTGGAAATAACGAAAACCCCGAAGCATTATGCCCACAATATAGCTAAAATATACCACTATATAAACAATTGTTGAATTATGACCACTGGCGAATACCTTTACATGTAGATAATAGAAAACCTAGGAGTGTTACCTACCCACCTGTTGAATTATCGTTATATTCCGTGAACAACCAAAAAAAAAGAAAGTAAATTAACAAGTTGAAAGTAGAGAAAGAACAGCAGAACTATATGTACAAAAGTTTAATAATTAGAAGAAATATATATACAGAGAATGAAAAAGGAAAAAAAAAAAGAATTCTTATCAATTAAAACTTATAGGTTGAGTTAACCTTAATAACTATATTTACATTATTATCAAAAAGAGTATAAAAGTGGATATAAAATAAAAGCAAAATAAAATTTAGTTCAAACCCCACGTAGTCTTTGGGTGCACTCCTGGCCGAACATAAGGTTGTCCGATATTTCCTTTCTGTTCACCGTCTCACCACTCCAGAATTATAGAGATGTAATGCCGCAACTCTCCTATCCAGGACGTGCTGAAGATTCGTTGCTACGCACTCCACTATATCTCCTCTTCTAGTGTTAATGACCGTCTGTTGAAGTAAAACACCACAATTTTTAAAAACAAAACATATATGGCAACATTTCTCATATGGTGATATTCCAGTTCAAACAGTAAAGACAGAGTGCCTTTAAACCATTACCACTTCACATTGAACAATCGTAACGTGTTCCGAAATCAAACTGTCGCCTTCGCAAAACCAAAACCCGCTCGTCTGAACATACGTGTTCCAAAATCAAACTGTCGCCTTCACAAAAACAAAACCCACTCGTCAGAACATATCGCTCGTGTTTTGTTTTCACCATGACAACCGTAACACCTCTTGTCTACACAGATCTAGCCGGTGTTTTTATTTCACCATGACAACCGTAACACCTCTTGTCTACACAGATCTAGCCAGTGTTTTTATTTCACCTTGACAACCGTAACAACCCTTGTCTACGCAGATGTCGCCAGTGTTTTTATTTCACCATGGCAACTGTAACATACTTGTGTGCTATGCTATGCTATACGGTGCTATGCCCAATAGGGTACCGTTAATGTTAAATCAGCAGCTGTCATGATTCCGCTAAGAACGCACAGGCCGGTGAGAGGCACGGCCTGTTAGAAATTACTTTACTATGATTCAGTATATTCTTTTGTTTACGTTTATTTATTAAAATAAAATATTTATAATTATAGTAATACCGGCATGGTTTACACATAACAATATTAAATTATTTGCAATACAATAAATAAATGAATATAATACAGTATTATACAGAACAAGCGTAGCGTTCTCTGGGGGGAAGCGTTGGAGTTGCTAGTTCGTGCGGAAAGTAATGAAGATGTCAGTCTGGCGGTCGCCCAGAGGTAGTGTCAATCCTAACTACTAATCTAAACTACAAATCCTTTGTTTGTCTGCGGATATAAACTATATTAAATAAACTGTGCTTTAGCAACCATTACGATTGGTTACATTAGTTTCCTTTTAGAACTTTTTACTTTTGCAGGTTTCATCCCTCAATGGGTTGCCCGGTTAAGTTAGAGCGTCCCTCCACTTCTCTCATCACTCTTCCTCCTCCGCCTGCCTGGTCGTTCCCATAGCATAAGTCTCTTCGGCCACATTCTGGCATCTGCTGACAGTGCCCGTACCATTGCAATCTGTTCCTTCCAATCCTCTTCGGAACCCCTAGCCTGCTTCGAATCTCCTCATTACTGACTCTATCACGCGTGTAATCTTCAGGCATCTCCTCCAAAAATCCATCCCTGCCGCTTGTAATTTGGAGTATAGTCCTGGGTCAAGTTTTCAGGTTTCTGCGACGTAGTTGAGTGAGGGCTCAACAATACTTTTGAAAATGTGCCTTTTGTTGTCTCCTAAGATGACCATATTCCGGAGGATTGGGTGCAATATTCTAGACCACAGGTATTTATTTATTTTTTCCTTTTCTTACGTCGGCCAAGATTCCCGTTGGAGTCCTACACTGCCCCTGTTGTTATATTGTAAACGAATGGAGATGAGGATGTAAATTGTTATTATTTATTTATTTAATTTTAAAAATCTACTTTAGATTCTGCCATAAATTTGCACAACGCCTGAATGGTAGCCCTATCTAGATCTGCCAGCCCTTGGAGGAAAGCACTATTGTTTTTGATGAGGGGATATTTAATCCTGTATTTATCATATCTACTGCAATTTAGTATAATATGTAATGGGTCCTCGATAGAGTTGCAAGACGAACATTTATCTTTTTTGTTTAACTTTAATTAATGTCAAACCGCGATTTGTACGACCATGGTTAATTCTTAATCTTGTAAGTAGGACTATATCTGTATAAGTGTTAGAGAACCATGGGCGTGGAGAGACGTTAGGTTGGATAGTGAAATGATCTTTATCTTTCGAACTTGACTCCCAGACATACCTATCCTGCCATTTAAATACCCCAGGTATTTAAAGGAGTCTACCTTCTTAGATAAGCTTCCATTAATCTGAAGGTCCGGTTTATCCTTTCCAAGACCATCTCTTAAAAGGTCATCCATTGTTTGTGTTTCCATTGGATCGCAGTGGAGGCACCTGCCTCAGCCCACCTTTATTCACCCTACTCCTATCCCATAGTGTGGATCTATTCTCCAATTCTTTCTTGTCTTCTTCCTTTCACCTTTGTTTCCGCGAGAACGACAATGTATTCGACTTCTCCATCTCACCGAATACCTTTGCTATTTTATTCGAGAGACTCTTTACGTTCCAGGTTGCAATTTGTAGTGCCCTTTTCCGTTTCTAGGTCCGTTTACAAATGTTTGTATGGGGCTTTTCCTGTTTCTGACTTATTTTAGCTTGCTGTTTTTCTACTATTAAGGTCCTGGCCTGGTAGAAACCACCAATCTGGAGGACCAGTGGTTTTCTGTCGGGGTCACCTCTTCCCTTAGACTCGTTGCCATCCCTAATTTGGGCATCCCCGCTCTGCAGAGGTCTCACAGTCTTTTATATCTTAAAACTAAGATGTCCATTGCAACACTATTTCCCCTTTCGAAAATATAGGCCTCTAATAGTCTCTCCAACGCTGTGACTTAAACTTCAATGTCATATCTCTGCTACCTGCGGCTCTTCTGGGCAACCTTCTTCTTCGGTCATCAAACTAAGAATCTTTTGTCTCCTCATTAAGGTCCTTTATCTCTTCACTCTCACTTTCAGGGCCTTTTTAGCTCATATCACTGTTATATATATTGAGTGATCCGCTACGTGATTATGAACACATTTGTCTATATATCTCTTCTGTCAAGGGACTTGAAATGCTGTTGTATGAAGCATGCCTTCAACTCAATGCCAGGCACGCATTCACTTTTGGTCGGCTGGTTGGGTTTGAGTGACACTGTATATAATTGAAAAATGACATATGATTGAATAAAAATAAAATTCTATTATATAAGTTACAAGTGGTGTAGGGGGTGACCGAAATAAAACATTTATGGTTAAAAAGGTTAATTAATTTAGAATGACTGGCCTGTGGAAAATTGTAGATATAATGAGGTGGTTGATAATGATGTGGAAGTTAACTGTATTGAACTGGGTGGACTAACTCCATGTTTCCTTTCTTCTCTCCGCATTCCCATACCTCTCTTTCCTCTGCTGATAGTAGCCACTCCAGTAAATCTACTCACTTATGGTAGATTTTTCTCATGAGTAAACAAAGAAGAATTGCTTCAGGCAGAAAACCAAGATGGCCCTCTCTCCTGGGTTGTTTTTTTCTCACCATAGAGAGCGGTAGAGGGGGTATGTTCTGATGTTGGCCACATGGGGTGCTAGTGCTGTTTACATTATGGCAGCCCCTCCAATTCAAACTTTCCTACGGTAACCCGAAACAGCTGCAGTAAGCGAGTTCAAAAGCTATTGTAGCTGGGTATGCTAATTATAATTGTTCGAGAAGGTTGGAGAAAAGACGATGGACATAAATATAAAACTTCTTGAGGCTGCAGTTTATATATTTCAAACTAAAAATTTACAATGTATCTAGGACCACTTAAGTGTATCTATACAAGGCACTTATCACACCTTGACCTGACCTGAATGCTGGACACTTACCGTAACTCAGGATCTGTCTCAAGGCGGTGATTTCTTATGTTGAAGTTTTGAGATGACGCATTAATGCCGAGTTTAAAATTTTCCAACAAGGGCCGCCATAACTCTAGTGTTGCCAGTAATGCCCGCTACAATCCTAAACGTATTGGGAAGTAGTAATATGTAGTATTACTTAATAAACCATGAAAAGGAGTGCCTACTTTTTATTATCACAATGTTTTTGTTTTAGGCTTGAATAAATTCCTTTAGATAAAATTTTGTTGTTTCTGTTACAGGTTCATCAACGCTGCTTGCTTATGTGGATAGATCTAAAAGCTAAAAATGGAAAAACTGAAAAAATCTTATGCCCGCAATGCAAAATGGAATACACCATATATTACCCTCCCTCCAGTAAGTCAAACTTTGTCGTGTGTTTAAATCTTGTTCTCGTTGTATTATTAAGGTAGCTCAGGAAGTGAATTAGTTTTT
>NW_027106223.1:96719-100577 GCF_000696795.3 Halyomorpha halys | reverse complement strand
TGTGGATTCCAAGTAAGTCTCTTGTCAAGATGGAGTCCTAAGTATCGAATCTGCTCAACAGGAACCAAAATGTAAAGTATATTTGTGAACAATAAATCGACTATTTGAGTTTTTCTTTGACCGCACCTCGATCATCTTCGTTTTAAATATTATTATTATTTATTTATTGCTATTTACAACTGTACATTATAACACATTTAGTAAATTTGATATCAGTTAAAATGGAGTGATACAAGCTTGTAGAGAAACTACCCATTGGTAGCGCTCCAATGATGTTTTACATCTTCTTTTTAGGCGCCTCGGAGGAATGTCAGAGGAAGCAAGGTTAGAAACCAGTGGGTTTGGGTGGTTAGGGAGGTTATAATGGAAGGAATGATATCTGGTTAGGGCTAGATCGGTTACATAGGGAACATTAAGGTCTTCATGTATGATTTTATTTGTGACAAAGTACGGAGCATTGAGGTTTTTATGAAGGATTTTGGATTTGGATTGGACAAAGCTCAACTCCAGATTTCCGGATTGGCCTTATTACAGTCATGTAGATCAGTCTTTTGTGATAAATTGGAAGTTTAGACCGTTTGTGTAGTAAGTGCTGTAATAGTCGAAATCTACCTGCAGTTTCCTGTGTTCTGTGAGTATACCGTACCAGATGGTGTTAGGATTGGTTGGGTGTCAGCTGTATAGACGGTGTAGTGGATGGGACCGAGGATACTACCTTGAGGAACGTTTTAAATATTAGAATATTTTTTCTGGTTCTGGGTGTTTAATTGAAGGTTTTACTCAACTGTATATAAATTTTAATCTCCTAATAGGCTGTACGAAAATTATGTAGGTGTCACAACAATACAATAAATACACCTATTAGAACAACAGAAGAATGACCCCGAATTCTCGTGTTGCCCTAATAGATTTATTTGTTTTAAATATATATTTTTTTCCCATATCTTGAGATTGGTAATCATTTATTAAATAAATCAAAATTGTATCCTTGTATAGTCTCACCACTTTTTATTTCATCAATAGTCCAACGTTTCGGCCATTTCGGCCATCCTCAAGGACGATCTAAATATTTAAATAATATTTTCATTAACTTATAATTAATGACCTGGGCAGAATAGCCTGCAAAACCCATTTTTTTTTTTTATGTGAGGTGAGAATTAATATTGGAGATATTTCATATTATTAGTGATAATGTTGTTGTTATAAATGTTACAAATGAATATATAATATAAGCTGTTAAATATTTAGATTGTCCTTGAGGATGGCCAAAATGGCCGAAACGTTGGACTATTGCTGAAATAAAAGTGTTGAGACTATACAAGCAAGGATACAATTTTGATTTATTTAATAAAAGATTTATTTATATTTGAGTCGATATATGATCTAATTATAAAATTACAATGATAAGTAAATGATACTTAAACAAAAATGGCTTCATTACAGATCTTGTGGTGCATTTACTGGACATAATGGACTCTACCATGTTCAGGTTTTGCCCTTTCATGGCTGGGGCTATAATGGTGCTGATGGTCTACTGGTCTTCCGTCAGTTATGGAGTTATCGCCATGATTCAGGTCCGATTCTCTTTGTTAAAATTTTTTTAAAATATTTACAGTGGGTAAAAAAAGTATTAGCATACTTCTCTTTTAACTTAAATCTCAATAGGATTAAGATACTTCCAGAACTAATAATAATAAGCAATTAATATTTGTAATTCAAAGATGAGTTTGAAGTAATCATTCGAAAATTAAGTATCTTTAAGGTCCAAAAAGTAATAGAATAGTTTTAAATGTTACCATTAACTCCAGCCAAACTAAATAAATTCTTTTTATTTTATTTGGTAAGCAATGAGGAGTATTAATAACGATACAATGATAACAATAAAATTGAGTCTTCGTTCTATATCGCTATTAAATCATAACTAAAACAAGTGAAGATAGTGTTTCTTTAAAAAGATTATATTCTAAAGGACTTAGTTACCGAAAAATTAGAAATAAGTATCAGTACTGTTCAAAATACAAGGTGAAGTTTCTGAAGCCCTTGAAGTCAGAACAGGTCTGAGCCAGCAAGATGGATTACAAGACGACATTGCGGTTCTAGCAAGTAACCAAGATGACATGTAAAGACTCTATTAAGAGAAGCAGAGGAAATAGGCTTGCAAGTAAATGAAGATAAAACTAAATATATGATTGCAAGCCGATAAATCCACCCTAACAAAATGGTCTGCGTGGACGACGAATCGTTCCCGAACGTGGACAATATCAAAAAACCTCGGCTCCACAATAACATCAGTAAATGATAACAGAGGCCTTATTCTCTCTTTCAAAAACACTGAAATCCCGGAAAGTCTAAAACTTAGGACTGAAAGCAGGATGGGTTTCACATATCCTGACAGGACACGAGGGGGGGGGGTTTCCCGGGAAATCTGCAAAGCTTTAGAAAGAACATCGACCCCCGGTGCCCCACGTGTTGTGTACCCGAAACACCAGAGCAGGTGAAGTGGATCCAAGATAGGGGTGAAACAACTGACTTTTATCTGCTCATGAGTTTTTGGACTAATAGTACCATAAGTAATAACTTAAAATTGTTTTAAGTTTATGTATATATATATTTATAATGATGTGGCAGCAGGTGCTGGGTCCAGAAGCTACCAGACAGCAATTGGAGTCGAGTTCTCCAGCCGTCCTCCTGGTGGCTCTACCCTCTCTTCCGGTTCTCCTTCTCGGGTTCAGCTTCTTCCAATGGGAGGACAGGATGCTCCTCTGCCTCAGGAAGTATGGACCGAGGGTACCACTCCTTAGGCATGTCCTACCCGCTCCTGTGTGAGTATCTACTTCTGTATTATTTTGAGGTAAGATAATTATCCTTTATAGAGGTCTGAATCTATCTCGGGATACCTAATAAGGGCACTTCGTACAGTGCAGTTCGTATATATTTAATAATCTGGTGTATAAAAAAAAAATATTGTTTTATCAAATTCAAGTATTTCAAAGGGCTAAATATTTGAATCCTATATAATTCTTACCAATAATTAATAATCCCTTTAGAACATTCTCTTAGCTTGTTTAATAACATTCGACTTCTTCAAAAAAGTTATTTCTTACAAAGAAAAAACATGAGTGTCCTACGTAATTTTAAGGCAGTGATGGAAACAGAAATTCACAGCTGCTGAAGCAACTTGAGGAGGTGTCTGATAAGCAAACTGCAAGGCGTTGGTTTGAAGAATTTATCAGTGGAGATACGACGTTGGAAAGTAAGAAGGGCTCCGGGCTACCATTAATGGATATTGATGAGGTTCTGCAGGAAGCTGTTGAGTCAAATCCGTCCACCAGTTACTTGCGAACGTGCCAGGGAGTGTGGTGTGTCGAAAGGTACTGTTAGTCGCCATCTACTCTCCATGCCTAAGAGGAAAAAGAGCAGTATTCTGGTCCCTCACGAATTTACTCCTCGACAATCAGCTAAGAGGAATTTGAGAGGTTAGAAATTTGTGAAGAAAGTTTAAAGAACTTCATGGGTTCGAAATCCTGCCTCATCCACTGTATAGTTTAGACCGCGCACCATCGGATTACTTCTTGTTTCGATCCTTGGCCCGTTTCCTTCAAGAGAAAAAATTTAATAATTTTTCGGAAGTTGAAATTGTGGTCCGAGTTCTTTGAAAGCTATTCCAAAGAATGGTATCAGCATGGGGTCGAGCGAATGACAAATGACGGTAGATAACAATGGACTATACTTCGAGTGTTAATTGTATTTTATATCGAAGGAATAATAATACAAATATTTACTTGAAGAAGTTTGTCGGGGGGTGCGGTCAGCAAAGAACAACATAAATAAACAAAACCATATTTATTTATTTTATGC
>NW_027106223.1:93508-96105 GCF_000696795.3 Halyomorpha halys | reverse complement strand
TGTGACGGGCCTTTTCGCTAAATGTTTTTCGGAGAAGATATATAGGTTAGTAAAATAGGCTGCTCTGATTTTTTCGGTAAAAAAAATTATTAGCAAAATTAAGTATTAATATATATGTATATATAGTTGACCGTAAAGATTTAAATATAAGATGGTCAGGGTTGTGGTCACAAAAGGAGCAAATAGTTTTAAACTATTTTAATGTTCGACGTTTCGCACTGCTGTTCAACTGTTCAACCTTTCGCTTTGAACAGCCCTGATGAAGCCCTGCAAAGTGAGGCGAAACGTCGGACATTAAAATAGTTTTAAACTATTTGTTATTTTTTTACCGCAACCCTGACCATCTTCATCTTCTTGTATTTAAGTATTAATAGTGCGTTGCTCAGCAAGTATATATATATTTTTTTCTTGGTTATTATATTCCACTAGTCTTTTTCTGAAGAATAAGAACTGTATAAAAATACAGTACACACTATTTTTATGTCTATTATTTATAAATAAATGTACAATTTATTGAAGTAAATGGGTTAAATAAAAACTAGCAGAGTCGATAAAAGTTGAATATAATTATAAAAAGGCCCATTACATAAAGAACATGGCAAAACACCATCAGGGCAAGAGCTTGGTTAAACGACTTAGTCCGTAGCAGGAAGGTAGGGATGGGATATCGATATCGATATTATCGAAATATCGATATTTTGTCTCCGATATCCGATATTTTGATATCGATATCCAGTACCCGATAATATCGGAATATCGATATTTTCCTCCGATAATATCGGAATATAAGTCGCACCTTAAAAAGTAGGGATAGATATATAAAACAAATATTGTCTAAAAATACATAACGATGGCGAAGATATTCCGATATTACTTAATCCAAATATGAATAAGAGAATATTAATAATAGTATTTAATATTGATAATGTCATATTCATTGATTTCTAACATTCTAATATTCCGATATTATATTATCAAAAAATCGATATATTGTTTCAATAATTTAAAATCCATTCGATATTTGATGATGTTATTAATGTCTATATCGATAATTGAAACAATATTCTAATATTATTTTATATATCGAAATAAATACGTAATATCAAAATAAAATATCGATATTCCTATTTTAAAATCTCTATATGTTATTTTAGTCATTTTCAACAAAATATCGATATTTCGATAAAATAATATTGGAATATTGATGCTCATATTCCCTATCGATTACAACAATAGGAAATATCGAAATAAGTATATACTTATCAAAATAAAATATCGATAATCTATTTTTAAATTTTCTTCAATAAAACAATTATATTTTAGTTTATATTTGTTATATTTATGATATGGTTGTGTTTCATAGTTATTAAGAGTTTCTTATATATTTTGATTAGGTATGACATAAACTAAGTCTTCATATGTCTTGCAATGTTATCATTTTATAATTATTATTACTTTAATTCGTTAAATTTTCGATATAGATAGTTCGATATTTTACAATATCGATATTTTAGTTCCGATATAATATCGATATCGATATTGCTATCCGATATCGATATTGATATTGATATCGATATTTTCCTTTCGATATCCCATCCCTACAGGAAGGTAGGTTGCCAATGAGCAGTGTTGCCAGTGTCAACCGCACAAATCTTTCAATGAATATAAATTGATAGATAAACACAATAAAACAATTTATCTCAACACAATTTATAAATAAATTGTAAGAAAATAGAAACCAAATTAGCAATGATTTTATAGTAAATATGTTCAATTCATTCATATTAGGATAGTCATTCTTAACATTTTGATATATTTGGTGCAATCAGCGAAATCGGAATAAAAATCCGTATGTAGATATAACAATGTCATTTGTAATCTCTTGAAATATTTATATTTGAGTACACATGGTAAAATGTACTCTATTATATATCAAAGATTAATAATAATTCGAATTAGATTCATATTGTAAATTAATCACATTAAAAAATGTTCTTAAAAAGGTTGGCCTCTTGACACAGGGAGATAGGCGAATCTATCAATCAGATATTGACAGTGATTTGGTCTCCACAGTGTCTCCATGGCTCCTCCGGCAAAACTGCAACAAGTTATAAGCGAAAAAATAACAGTTATTTCGCTCCAATTTCTTACTACTTCAATGAAAACTATGTATAATTACCAGTCGAAATTGACGAGTCTGCAAAGTATAGGTAGGGGGAATAAAAAATGGTGGCTGTTTCAAAACGATAAAAAAAATTAATTTTTCATTCTGAGCTCTATATCTTAAAAAGTAGCCACAACACAAGAAAACCTAAGAGAATGTCATTTAAAGTAGAGTAAATTTGCTAAAATATGTGACCTAATAGAGCTATTTACGTTTAATAGGTCTCGAAATACAGCTTTTTAAAAACCAACATTTCATAAAAATGTTGTATGGGACGTACTGAAAGATCAGTAGTTAGTGAATTTATTTTGAAAAATTCATATCTCAAAAACTATTTGACGTGCAGATGTCTATTAGCACTCAAATTAAAGCTAGTTTAATGAGCTATAATGTAGTTTATGAAGTTTATCTTTGTAGGAATAGTAGTTTTCAT
>NW_027106223.1:90307-93272 GCF_000696795.3 Halyomorpha halys | reverse complement strand
ATAAACATTATTAACTATTTTATAGTAAATTTAACTAGCTTTGATTTGAGCGCTGGCAGACATCTGTACGTCAAATGGTTTCTGAAATGAAGTATTCATAAATCAAACTTATTGTCCGAACAATTATAAATCAATTTATATTAGAAATCATCTAGCTTTATTTTAGAAACCATTAGACGCACAGATATCTGTTTGCCAGCACTCAAATTAAACCCAGTTAAATTTAATATTAAATAGTTTATAACGTTTATCTTTGTATGTGTAGTAGTTTTTATGTTATTTGACAAAATAAATTCAGAAAATGTTAATTTCAAGTTGTCCAGATAAAATGTTTTGATTTTTAAAATAATATAAGAATCCTAAGACGTACATATGTCTGCCAACAGTCAAAATAAAGGAAATTTAACTTTCTAAATATATCATAGTCTATGACACTTATCTTCTTAGGGGTAGTAGTTTTTATGATATTGGCAAATGAATTTAAATTTGGCACATGAAATGTTGTCTGCACAACTATAAATTAATTTATTTTAGCTAATATCATGAAAACTACTGCTACTACGAAGATAAGACTTCATAAACTACTTTGTAGCTCATTACCTTTAATATGATGCCGTTTTTCAATTTCAGATGCTTTTTAAATATTGCGATTAAACTATCTTAAAGTCTCCTCTTCCCATTTTAAGCTAATATTTCAAAAGTGATATAGGACCGTCGCTTTGGATTGGCGTTTTTTTAGTGTTATGATCTCTTCTTGTGAGATTGTGACATGTTTTGTATATATTTATATAAAATGAAAATAAAATCGATTTAATGATCACGCGGTTGCATATCGATTTCTTTAACTTTTCGGATTTCCAACATATTGGGTACCTGTATATGTTTTCGGAGGTGCGGAAAATGAAAATAAAATCGATTTTATGATCACGCGTTACGTACTGATTTATTTTAACTTTCGGATTTCCAACTTGTTGGGATCCCTATACATGTTAGAAATCCGAAACGTTAAAATAAATCGATACACAAGAAGGTAATAACATTTAATTAATTTATTTCAGAAAACATCATAAAATCTACCACTCTGCGAATATAAGTGCCATAAAATACTTTATAGTACGTTCAACTAGCTTCAATTTGAGTGTTAACAGGCATCTGATCTTCTAATGTTTTCTGAGATATATTTTTTCCAAAATAAATTAACTACTGACTTATCATTATTTTGTTATGAAATGTTGCTTTTAAAAAAAAATTGTATCTCGGGAACTGTGCAACGTAAACAACTCTCTTATAGCCCATATTTTAGCTAATTTACTCTACTTCAAATGAAGTTCTCTTAGGTTTTCTAGTATTGTTGGTAGTTTTAATATACGCTATCACATTGCCGTCTATTAGTGAATTTGCTTAGCGGGTCACTGGAGAGGATCTAGGAGGGTGAATTAAAAATTGTGAAATGGTGAAATTGGAGGAACAGAAGAGGGTAAGATAAAAAAAAGGAATGAATTGAAATATTTCTATTTGGCGTATAAACTGAAATTGATTATAAAAGGAAACTGTAGGGAAAAAAATTGTTTCCTTTCTATTTTATTATATCATGTAATTATATGTAATTTATATGTGTCCGATTACGGACTGATTAGTATGCTGTATGATGTAGCAAGTAAATATTTCTCTCTCTCTATGGAGTTTCGAAAGAAAAATTAATTTTTTTTAACGTTTTAAAACAACAGCTATTTATTTTTCATTCCCCCTAACTATATTCGACAGACTCATTAATTTTGACTAATAACTATAAATAGTTTTCATTAAAATTATTAATAATTGGGGTCAAATGACTGACTTTTTCACTATTGGGCTCTTGTACTATTTGGTTCTGAAATAGGTTGGAAAATTCTATCCAACTCGCTGTTCAGGTTCAGTTGTTAAGCCGATTTTTCTCATCTCTTGGAGCAGACTATAGATATTATTCTGTTGCAGGATAAACCCATTAGGGCCGATGATGGTCCCACCGATCGGCGAAGAGATGACTTGCACACGAATCATCGTAACGTCGCTCCTAACGCCCGGCTTGGCGACCTTAATTGGAAATCTCCTCTTCAAGAAGTCTGTGGACAGTCCTATCAAAAGGGCTTTTTTTGTAGGTTTTATATATTTTTTAAAAATATAAAATGCCTTTCGGTTTCGATAATCTATATAATATTTCTATGATATATGTCTATGAATTCATTTGAGTTGCTTTATAGTTTTTTTTAATAATTTATTTATTGTTATTTACAACTGTATACAAATATATACAACAAGTAAATTTTCTGTAGGTGACGTAGTGACACAGAAATAGTATGTAAATTAAACTTACAATATGCAAAAAAAAGTAACAATAAAGTTAAAACATTACATAATTAATGCAAACTTGAAATTAATATTTGAAAAAAGAAATTAATCCATGCTCTAAGATCAAACCAGAAATCAAATATATAAAAACAACGTAATTTCTTAAAAGACATAAATTTTTAGTGAAATTTTGGAAAATAATATAAAACAATTTGTCTTTATACATAAATTTAATTTTTTTTTCTTTCTGAAGTTAAAAAAAATTAAATCTATTAAAAACTTCAAGCGAGAATTACTGAAAACACAAAGTTATATTCTCTTTTATACTACATAAATTGAATTATTTTTGAATCTTTAATTTCATAAATAATTAATACTTCTATTGCGAATGGTACTGTTGGAAACATATTCCAGTATGAAGGGGAATGTTAGAAAATTCAAAGTTATCACTACACTCACAATCAGATTAATTGTCTTCACATTTTCATTATCCATTTTAGACATATTGTATTTCGATTAACTTATAATAGTTTTTTTCACTATAATTTGAGTGAACGTGGAGGACAAAATAAACATAATGTTCTTTACAGGTAGGAATAGGTGTTAAAACATTACTAATAATCATGAATTTGTGTGA
>NW_027106223.1:88685-89207 GCF_000696795.3 Halyomorpha halys | reverse complement strand
GAAAGAAACTATGTATGAAATAACCTCACTATTTTCTAATTTTGTTTTCTTGGATCTCAAAAATCTAGGAGAAGAGCCACTCCTCTCTGCCTACGCCCATGGAAGTAAGGTCGCCATGACATAATTAATAATATAACCAGGAAAAAAACATACAAAGAAATACTTAAACTAATGTTTTAAAAATTTTTTTAAAAATAAATAATAGTTCATATTACCTAAACGAGATGAGGCCTAATGTAACTGGGTACTGAGAGTACTCAGAAAATGAACAAGAATGTCAGCCTGAATTACACTTTAATGAAAATGTTTTTAAACTGAATAACTGTAATTTTGACTTATATTATCTAACTCATTAATAGAATAATAATACTTATTACTTATATTTAATTATTATAATATACATTAACATCTCATTCGTTGCAGATTTGTCCCAAAGCAGATATGCGCCTTTCATTCCAAACTCCTTAACCATCCTAACCCATTAATTCTTAATCTTTCATCCTTAACAATCCCTGATAATCC
>NW_027106223.1:82417-84699 GCF_000696795.3 Halyomorpha halys | reverse complement strand
ATTCAGAGCATCCGATACACTCGGTCCTACTCCCAATCTACTCAAGTTCGCAGAATAAAAATGGCATTTCTCAAATATGTGACTGATCGTAAGTACACTGTTGCAGTATTGACATTTTGGTGGTGGCTGCTTACTGATCAGATATCTATGAGTTATAATTGTATGATCTATTCTCAATCTGGCAATAGCTACCTCCTCCCTGCGATTGGAACGGTTTGATGTGGTCCATGGTTTAATGATTTTTTTAATTTGCTGGCGGGCTTTCATCCCACATGACTTGCCAACTAGATAATATCTCATTTTTCATTGGAAGACTTATTTCTTGTGGTGTCAGAATGGCCGCGCCCTGACCTGGAAGAGCAAGTGCTTGTTTAGCTGCAATGTCCGCCTGTTCATTTCCAGTGATCCCCACGTGACCCGGCACCCTGGATAACTGGTATGTAACTCCGAAGAAAAGGAACAGACTTTTCACTTATTGACAACCTGCCCCGAGGATAGTGAAATTAGAATAAAATATTTTGAGTAACGGACCTGCTCTTCAAACTGAATAATTGACTTTGTTAAAAGGTTCTAATTGGAGAGCTCTTAGGAACCTTGTAGGATGGGCTACAAAGGAAAGAGCTCAGCTGGTTAACATTTGAGGGACCAATGCCATACTACATTAAATTATTGACTTGTGATTGTTCTTAAAGCATGTAACTTATTTTTTAAACAAAAGTTTTCTTAGTTATGCGTTCAGTGAAAATTGTGCTCCGGTTTCGACAAACATATATTTTTTCCATTGTCTATGGGTTCCTAATTATTTAAATTGTTTGTGTAATTTTTTTTATAAATAAATACATTTCATTCCTCCAAACTAGTGAAATTAATGTGATTGTAACGCGATCTTCGAAATAAAATTTAAAAAAAATTATATTTTGCTGGCTTAACGAGCTTTTATATAAGTAAAATACATTTTCAGGACAACTAAAAATTTCTGGAAGCTCTATAAGGAAGTTATATAAGGATAAGAACTTCGAAACACACACTAGATGGCGTTAATGTTTTTCTTAATTGCTCTGCCACCCAGTCACAAGATAATGACAGTAAGAAATATGTATTTTTAGCGATGGTTCTGTCATCTCTGACCTCAGTGTAATGTTAATCAGATGGGGAAAACCAACATGGGAGCGATATAGAATTTATTCCCTTGGTATTGTTTGAGTAACTTTTAAATAATGTTGGGTTTAGCATCTGCTCTGGTGACAATATTCATTTTAGGAGTCTCAGTAACTTCAGAACATCATATTGTGAGTATATTATTATATACAATGAATTTTTAATTATGAATGTTCATTGCCGATGAATATTTTTAAAAAATACTTAAAAAATCATAAAATATATAACTTATACGCATTAGAATGAAACTAGATAGATTATATTTCCTCTATAGATTATATTCTCCTTTTTCAAGTGTATATGAAACATACTACATACCTATTGTATTATTTTGTACAGTTGTAAATTACATTAAATAAATAATTAAAAAAAAAAATATTATAATATAAATTTTTAATGTTCAGGGTTTCCTGCTGATGAACTTAGCACACGGAATAGTAGCGATGTACCACAAGCAGATGATCTACAAGAAGTACAAAGGCAGAAGGGTCATGGACTACGCTCAAAATGACGAAGCACCAAGGCCGTCATCTGTTGTAGGAAGTGTTTCTAGGGGTCCATGAACATTGAATTTGAGTTGATAAAATATCTAAAGTTGCTGTCTTATATTAGCGCCTTTTGTTTTTTAGAATGATAATTTATCTTAGTGAGAGTGATTAGCTCATTGTTACGGTACTGTGGTACTAAGGACCCGGCAGATAATTAATTTCTGTTTCTCTGTAACCGTGAGGCAGCCCTGTGAGTTCCAGTTGTACTATTAGTACAAGAGCCGGAAAGAAAAAAAGGCAGTTATCACACCCCAATTTGTGATTACTTTAATGGAAACTAAGTATAATTACTAGTCAGAATTGATGAGTCTGTCAAGTATAGGTAGGGAGAATAAAAAATGGCGGCTGTTTCAAACCCTTAAAAAAACATTAATTTTTCATTTAGAGCTCTATATCTTAAAAACTACAAACAACACTAGAAAATCGAAGAGCACATTATTTAAAGAAGAGTTAATATGCTGAAATATTAGCCTTAAAAGAGCTATTTACGTCCAATAGTTCTCGAGATATAGCTTTTTAAAAAGCAAAATTTCTTTAAAATGTACTGAAAGATTAGTAGTTAGTTAATTTATTTTG
>NW_027106223.1:74513-82367 GCF_000696795.3 Halyomorpha halys | reverse complement strand
TATATATGAAACAAAATTTTATAATTTTCATAAAACAATTGATATTTGAGTCTTGATTGATATAGAATACTAAGGAAAGGTCACTTCTTCTATGGTCAGTGCCTGCCGAAATGTGCCAGATGTCTATAGTTTATACTATATAGTTTACAATGATTGTCTATTTATAATAATAGCTGTTAAATACTATAGCGTTCGTTAACTGGGGCATTCGTGTTCTAGAAGCTTACGGCGTAAAATACGGTGGGAGACAGTATCGAAGGCCTTTGTACAGTCTATGGATATCATAGCCGTTGCCATATTCTTGTTAAAGTTGGTGTTAAAATCTCTTTGTAATTTCATCAGATGGTGTACAGTGCTCATGTAGTATTGGAAACCAGTTTGCACGGAATGTTCATCACAGAACTCCCGAAGATAATTCAGTATGATTTTTTCGTAAACCTTAGCGAGGTGATAATAAAACCTTTGATAAATTCAAGGGGTATTTATGATCTTTAATTTAACATGTTAAAGCATTAACTTAAGAAATATTTCTCCTTTTTTTAGAATGTTAAAACGATATAATATATAACACGGTTGAGAGTCTGCTAAATGGAGAATGACGTCACACAACAGAACAGCTGAGCTCGTTACCATTTTGTTTGTTGTGTAAGGTTACTTGCTTGTAGTTTGAGTTAGTATTGTTTAGGACGTTTTTAAACAAGACACTCAGTGTCCAAATTTTCACACAACTTCCACGACAGGCATGTAGTAATAAATTACTTTAATCAAAATTTAGAATTTGCTCAAAAAATTCGCTAGGAGCTCTTATGCGTTTAATATTTAACATGACTTTAAGCCCTTCGGCTGCTCACAACCCCATACTTATAAAATTTAAGGAACTAAAATAATAAAACAGTTTACATTTATCACAATATCATGAATACCGCTATTATATTAAAAGGCTGTTTTTCTTTGAGTTACACGAGAACAAGATGTTATTTCTTATCGTTATGATGATGATATAGATGACCGTGGTTAATATATATAAGAAGTTGGTGCGGTCGGAATGTAAAACAAATAAGTTGAAATAACTTATTTAATAGTGGCAACGTTTCAGCCAGAATTTCTAGCCTTCATCAGGGCTACGCACAAAGAAAAAAATAACAACCAATGCATAAAAAAAATAAACAGAATGACGTAAGGTAAATAATTGTACTGAATGAAATTAATAAAAACAAAGTGATGAAAAAAGTGGAATATAAAATGTATATATAGGTAATTATATAAGTAAGTAAAAATAACATAATTAACGAAATAAAATAAAAATTTGAAGTTAAATAATGCAAAGGAATATGAATATTTTAGTTTATTAATGGTTTAAAATTAAAATTATGGAAAGAAAAAAAAATTAAATGAATTAATAAAAAATAAAATTGAGAGAGAGAAAATATATGTGACTAATGAAATATGTAACCATAATATTAGAATAAAAACAAATATAAAGTTAATTACTAGTCACCCCTCATTTGTCATTAGGATACTGCAGTCTACCTACTGGCGTATTATTTTTTCCTACAAGGAGAGACTACGTGGAACAGTCGATTTCAAAGAAACTGTTTGCTAATATTTGAAAAATATTTGAGGGTGCAAAACGGATATTTCGTCGTGCACCGTATAAATGTCCGGTCTATATCAATCCCCCCCTCCCCGCCAGAGACGCTGAACCTTGTCCCAAAGAACTGCATTGCCTATATACAAATGGTAGGTCTATCCCGGTTTAGATGGATATTTCAATGCTCTGCATTTCTGGTCTTCTTTGACACCCGGTGAGGACTGGATGGTCGTGATACTACAGCTGTCATATTTCCCGTTCTTTATTTTCATTAATCCTGAAGTCTTGCTTTCCAGATGATCTGTCGGCGTTTGTTGGTATGGATATCTTCTAGCTCTCCCATTTCTGTCGATCTACTTGCAATCGAATCTTCGTCGGATGTATCTACCTTGTTCTCGGTTTCCGGCATTTCCTGCTGTTCTTCTTCCCCTGGAGTCCACTCTCTTAGGAACTGTCCCGCGCCTCCAGATGCGCGACAACCTTGTTCACCAGATGACCACGTTGTCGTTGTCCCGGGCTTATACGCAATGTCCAAGTTGAACTGGTATGTCTTCTTCAGTTTACCAACCAACTGTAGCGGTCAATGGTCGGTGTACCCGAAAATATATGGCCGGAAGTGTTCCGCCGCCCACACAATTCCCAGCAACTCATAACACAGTTCCAGGGCGCAGTAGCGGGTCTCCGCATCGGTGAGAAGTCCACTGGCGTAAGCTATGGGTCGCTCTCCCTCTTCGTATTCTTGTGATAATAGTTCAGCGCCCCTAGTAATTGTCTCACTCCTTTTACGTCTTTGGGTACTGCCTTCTTTGTAGGGCCGACACCTTCTGTATGTTTGGTCTCACGCCGTCTTTGTAGATAGTGTGCCCCAACACCGACTTCTCTTTGGATAACTTTAGGGCAAATTCTCTCATGCGCTGGGACACACCCCTTAGATGGTTCACATGGTTCTCTTCTGATTTTCTGAACACCAGTAAGTCGTCCCTGTAAACCTGGCAAACTGCTTCGTCCGGTCCTCTCAGGAACTCATCCATCAGCCTCTGGAAAGTCACGGGCGCGTTCTAAAGACCAAATTGGACCTATGTAAATTCATAATGACCTCGTTCGAAGGTGAAAGCAGTCTTATGCCTTCTGTATTCTTACGTTTTCTATTTCTTCTCTGATGTTCTGTCGGAGTGCTTAGGGATACCGCCTTTCCTTACATTTTTTTTCCTTGCATCACCTCGCATATCCTTTCTTTCCCGGCCCTCAGGAGTCTCCAGCAACCATATTTCTTTCTTCCAAGTTATACATCCCATTTCCCTATTTTGTTCCTTATACGTACCCCACTTTATCTAATAGGTCTCACCCTATAATTACTTTATAGTACCGAGGCATCTTTCCCATTACATGAACAGTTACTTGTTTCCCTTCCGGTCCTCCCGCCGACCATTGTTTCTGGGTTTAACTTGGCTCTTTCTGTTTTCTTGGTGCCTGGCTATCTCTCTTCTGCCATCTCCGTGTTCTCCTCTTCTCCAAGGGTTGGACATGTTTCTTGACCGTTGAAATTATATCCGGGTCCACTCGGGCTCTTCTACGTCAATTCGCGCCTCCACCCCTCTAGCATTTTTATCCTTGAGATTTTGAGCACAAACGAGCGCTCTCTAGGAAATCCCTCCTTCTTCTTCAGCTCTTTTGCCAATTGAACCTTTAGTACCATGCATAGGAATTGCATCCGACCCTGTACCTGGATTGTTTCCATCATCTCGCTTAGTTTATTTGCGATTCTGTTGTAGCGTGTCAGGAGTTCCACGGCATACTAGATTGTTTCTTTTTCTTTGTCTCTCTAGTCATCATGAATATGTCCTCCCCTGGGGCCCACCGTCCTCGTCCGAACGCTTTCATTAATCTCTCCTTGATAACTCTCCAAGGGGTCTCTTCGTCCGCCTGAATTTGATTAAGGATGCTCCACTTCACTCTGCAGACGACCACTGCTTTTAGTGCTTCCGCATCTTCACTATCGAGTATTTTCGATAGACTTAGCTTGAATTAGGCTTATTAGTCGGTCATCCCCTTTTAGGAAGTGGCTCAGTTTTCCCGTTTCCCCCGGCCTTCCTCAAGTCTTTGGCGGTCGCAGTGCGTACTTTGATCCACTCTAGTGTTGCTGTGTGTGCTTCTGCAAAAGAGACTAGTAGTGAAACTCTGAGGGTAGAAAATTCCCCTCGGTGGGAGATACGTTCTCGACCTCATTTTGATTTAAAGTTTCCAGGTTAAAGACTTCTTGTCTAACGATTCCGTTGGCATTATTTTAAAAAATGACAGGAAAAAAAATTGACAAAATAACAAACAAAAAATTCTTCTTAAAAGAAAAAATTACTCCGGTAAATAAAGTTCCCGGGTTTCGGCACCAGTTAAACGTTTGTGAGTTCAAAGACTGAAAAAGAGAAAATGATCAACTGGCTTGTTACTAAACATTGACTGTTTACATATATATATTTGTAACTTATATGTGAGTTACATTGCAGTTATTATGGTTATAATTCTTTTTTTTTATTCCAGGTGCCAACAGATGTTTCAATGACTGTAAACGGTGATTCATTTCTTTTGGATGGTGTTTTGGTCCATCACGAGCTTTGTAATAAAGTCGAAAACATCCTCAGGGAAAAAATAACCAAAGGTGTCAAGTTCATTTTCGACACGTCAGTAGGCAAAAGAGGCGATTTGATGATTTCAGAGATGGACTTTGGCCAGTATGTCTTTCTACTTCTCCTCGATTCGTTTGCCGATGACGATGTCATGATGATAGATATATTACTTACAGTCTTAAGCACAGTATCTTCAGAAGAAAAAAACTTTTCTAATGACTGGTTTGATAGTAATTTATCAATACCTACAGAAAAGCTTTATAACGCACTCAAGTTTATCGCTGCTAAATCTGACGTGGGGTTGCCGATTCCGAAATATATTCTACAGAAAATAATAGTTTTAGATAAAACTAATGTCATATTCAAAGAAGCATGCATTAAAGACGAAATTGAATTTGTAACATGGCTAATAGAATCTGGTTTCGATTTGTTGAAGGTCGGCCCAGAAGCAACCAAAGAGGTATGGCAAAATGGAAATCTAAACATAACTAAGTTACTGATGGCTAGGGGCAGCCTAAGCAACATTTACAAATCAAAAACAATTGTCGACGCCAGGAATCAAGACAACGAAACTTTGCTACATTTTGCTGTGGAATCCGCAGATTTAGAAGCTACCATTCAACTTCTCAAGGCCGGAGCAGATATTAATGCACAAGATAAATACAACAAAACTCCTCTATACAGGTCTGTGGAGTCAGGGAGTCACTTGATATTTGGAACGTTATTATATTACGGAGCCGAATTCAAAAACGGAACATCTTCGAAAAATTCACTTTTACACCTGGCTGTCAAGAAGGGTAATATTCGAATAGTGAAAAAATTGATCGATTTAGGAGGAGATATCGAAAGTAAAGACATGGAAGGAAGAACTACCTTGTATTCTGCCATTTTGAGCAATGACACAGACATGATATTAACACTCATAGAAAGAGGAGCTGATCTAAACGCAAAATTAGACAATGGCGGATCCTTACTCCATCTGGCAATTGTTCAGAACAGACTGAGTGCTGTTAAAATTTTACTTAGTTTTGGTTCTAAAATAGAAATCAGGAATGACGAAAATTTGACTCCATTACTCCTTGCAGCAAATAATAACAATGCGGAGATTATCGAAACTTTAGTTTTCAGCGGTGCAAATGTTAATGTTAAAAGTGGTACGGGAGACACTCCTGTCCACATAGCAGCTTCGAAGGGCAACCTTCTTTCGTTGAACCAGCTCATCCAACTCGGAGCAGGAATAAATTTCAGAAACAATAAAGGTGATACACCTTTGTACCAAGCCCTTGATGCCGATCAGAATGCAGCGGCTAATGTATTGACTTCGAAATTGCTGAGCATGATTTGTGGTGGAGATGGCTTCGGAAATACTCTGCTACATATGGCTGCCTTCGATGGTAAACTGAAAGCTGTCAAGTTGATTTTGGATTACGGGGCACCAGTAGATCCAAAGAATAGCGCGAATTTAACACCGCTTTATAGAGCAGCTGAAGCTGGAAATACAGACGTTATGAAATTACTCTTGTCTTACGGAGCCGACCTCAATATTATTAATCGCGATGGTTGGCCATTTTTGCATTTTGCAGCTTTATCCAATAACGAAGTAGCTGTAAGGAGTCTAATAATGGCTGGTTTTCCTGTCGATAAGAGAGGAAAATGGCAATACACAGCCTTACATTTAGCCGTGCAAGACACGAGGGTCGGTGTCGTCAAGGCACTTCTGAGTCAAGGAGCCGATCCTAATGCAGCAGACCATCACAGCAAAACTCCTTTATACGAAGCGACTTGGTATGGTCAATTGGAAATCGTCAAGTTGTTGATCAATCAAGGAGCAAATCCTAATATTGCGGATGTCAGTGGATGGATTCCTCTTCATATAGCGGCCAAATTCAACCATCTTGCGGTAGCGAAATTCCTCATCAGTAAAGGTAGTGAAGTGGATAAAGGAAACAATGACAATAAGACTCCATTGTATGAAGCAGTTTGGTATAGAAACAAGGACATGGTAAAAATGTTACTGGAAAAAGGTGCTTCGCCTAAAACAAATGGGGAAGGCCCTTTAGGTCTGGCAAAAAGAAATCTAGATAAGGCTGGTTTTGAAGCCATTTACAAATTACTTTGTAAATGTTGAAGAAATGACATGTCTTAATTTGTTTTCCTTCTTAAATATTTCAATAAATTTTTTTTTCCTAATATTTATTTATTGCTATTTACAACTGTACATTATAATACATTTAGTAAATCTGGTAGCACTCTAATGACATTTTACATTACCTGGTTTCGTGGCCATCTTCTTTTCAGGCGCCTCGGAGGATTGTCAGGAATGGAAGAGGATGCAAGATTAGAAACTAGGGGATTTGAGTGGTTAGAGAGTTTATAATGGAAGGAGTGATATCTGGTTCGGGATAGATCGGTTACATAGGGAACATTAAGGTCTTTATGATGATTTTTTTAAATAAATTTAAAAAAAAAAATGTACAAATCATAATTGCTACTGTCCTTTATTATTATTTTAATTTTATTTATTTGTTTTTCAAATACAAAAAATTGGAAAGTTTTTATTTTCTTAACCTTGATAATATTCCTTATAGTATCAAATAAAAAAAAAATGTTTAAAAAGGCTATGGTCCAATGTGAAATTAAAATAGACCCTCTTTCTAAATGAAAACAGCGAAGTTTGTTTCGTTTTCAGAAGGTTAAAGGTGCTTCTAGACGTTTTCCAAAGCGTGTGGATGGATTATTTGGTTAGCTCGAACAAGGTGGCTTGAATTTGCGGCCGACCCGTTGAGTGTCGACACGAATCAGAGGGCGCTTGTACCGCATCCTAGGAATGGGATATCGATATCGATATTATCGAAATATCGATATGTTGGCTCCGATATCCGATATTTTGATATCGATATCGAGTAACCGATAATATCGGAATATCGATAATTTTCCTTCGATAATATCGGAATATAGGTTTCTAAAAAAAAATATCGATACCTTATCGATATTAAAATAACGCAAAATATCGAAATAAAGATGTAATTATAAAATAATATCGGGATATTGTTACCAATATTCCATATCGATTACAACAATAGGAAATATCGAAATAAATATGTAATTATCAAAATAAAATATCGATATTCCATTTTTTAATTTCCTATACAATTTTCTAGTTTAAAAAAAAAAAATCAATATTTCGATAAAATAATATCAGATTATTGTTACTAAAATTTCATATCAATATTACAACAATTAAAAATATCTAAATCAAAATGTAATTATCAATATGAAAAATCGATATTCCATTTTAAAATCTCTATACAATTTTTTAATTTAAAAAAAAATCTATATTACGATAAAGTAATATCGGAATATTTTTGCTTATATTCCATATAGATATTACAACAATACAAAATATCGAAATAAATATGTATTTATCAAAATAAAATTTCGATAATCCATTTTTCTATACAATTTTCTAGTCTTTTTCAACAAATTATCGATATTTCGATAAAATAATATCGGAATATTGTTTCTAATATTGCATATCGATATTACAACAGTGTAAAATATCGAAATAAATATGTAGTTATCAAAATAAAATATCGATATTCCTATTTTAAAATCTCTATATGTTATTTTAGTCATTTTCAA
>NW_027106223.1:72270-73968 GCF_000696795.3 Halyomorpha halys | reverse complement strand
TTTATAGGGGTAATAGTTTATCTCAGCTCTTCCAAAAAAGGCGGGAACAATTACTTCTTGACCAGACTGTACGTGGATAACTATATAGGTTAGTTTATAATATTAACTGCCTTTTAAGAGGGAAAATTTCTTTCTCGCTTTAGTTAAAGTTTAACTTATAAATATCAACATTTAATACTTTATTTTTACGACTGATAATTACTCTCTGAATCTTGTACTTTTTTCCATATGTAACTCTAATGTCAGACAATCTTCAGTATTAGATATTTAATATTAGAATACATTTTACAAAATAACTATATTACATATATTACAAAATAAAAATATTAGATATTATATATTTAAAGCAATCATTAGAATCTACAACGAGAAACTCTACAAATGTTATATTATCTAATAGGTAATATACATTTTAATGTTTTAATTTTACAAAAAAAAGAACTTATATACACATTAACATATATTGTATATGCAAATAGAGGATGTCACTACAATTATTTGAGGGGGGGATATAAAATTTCTTCATTGACAAATTACTAATGATCCCATATTTCTATATCTAATAATGTCCTAATTTTTCCCATAGGTATAGTTCTGAGGTTTGACATTTAACTCTTAATCTGCTCTTTGGATATAAGTCCGAAGATTCTCCTGTATTTATTGGGTCAACTTAATTAGGCTGTTTCCTCCAGTTCCCTTTTTAATTGTTTTCAAATATGAACTTTTTCTTGCTCCTTTAGTAAGTACGTTCTTACGTCAATTCCCTCTAGAGGGAAAAATTCCCTGTTGAGTGGGCGGGTAATTCATGTTTAAAAGGTTTGTACAGTCTGGTGAAGAAGTAATTGTTCCCAACTTTTTTGGGGTGCTGAGTAAACTATTACCAAAGAAGTTGATACTAAATGTTAAAGAATAACATTCATAGAGGAAATCATAAGAAAAAACTCAAAACCATTGTGCTACAATCGATATTTTGCACAGAACATCTAGGCAAGGGTTGGGTACTTTTTTTTTTATCATTTCTTTTTTTGGCACGGGCGTGGAATGATATTTTGTGGACGGAGGAGGTCATCATCAACTTTTGACTAGCTCAAGGGCAGACATCAAGAAAAAGAATACATCGAAGAGTAACCCAAGAAGTAAGTCGAATACTTTTAGAGGACCAAGGCTTTGTTTAAAGACAGTGTTAGTTTGTGAAATAGAAGTCATCAAAAACCATCGACCATCACAGAAGATCATAAATTGGTTAGTGATGTACAACAGAATTTTAATTATATTTGTAAAAGTAGATGTTAAATAAGCTAAGTATCTGTTCTGATTGCCTAGAAACCCGCCCTGAGATTAAGTGTCTATAATATAATATATAATTAAATAAAAATTCTCATATTTAATCTTTTTATTTGGCCTTGTCATCTTCAAAACTATACTTTAGATATGAGAATAAGTTAAAACAATATAAAATTCCATTTATTTATTTTAAATAATTTTTGAATATTACAATATAGTTTGCAAAGGTAAGAGTTATGCATAACAAATATTAAAAATATAAGAAAAAATCATACTGTGCTCATGTAATGAAATTAATATAATGAACTTTCTTTTGTACATTTCATTATTTTGTATAAACTGTCAGGTTTTAAATTTTTTATTTATTTTTTCTATTTTCAATATTTTTTATTGAATAATTATGAATATATTTAT
>NW_027106223.1:66612-71653 GCF_000696795.3 Halyomorpha halys | reverse complement strand
ATATTACTGTTGAAATCCTCTTGTCCATGACGCTAAATCCAACTTCTAACAATGGCTTCCAATCATTCCCGCTTCTAGCCAAATGGACGTCTTCTCTCCAAGCCAGCAAAATCAAGAGTGCCCGTTTCCTCTCTTCTATCTTCAATGTTCACTAGTCGATCCAAAAATAATCGATTGTAGTACAATCACTCTGTTTTATTTGCTATGATTTACGATGTAAATAGTTTATTGATAATTGTTATGTTCTATTTCTTCTTTGCTTATTCTTTTTCTATAATTATTGTATAGAAACAACAAAAGTTGAAAAATTTCAATCTATCTCAACACAAACAATTCAACGAACACTTCTGAAGGACGCGCACCGCCATCTTTCTTTTTTTGAACAGGGTATTTACTTTAAACAATAAAAACTGGCTTGCTTTTTGATTTAAAATAACAAATAAACAATACTGAAACAATATATATAAAATAAAAACATAACTAAAATCACTTATATATAAATATCAACTATTGATTAAAAAGTTGGATATTACAATATAAATATATTGCTTCTTTATATTGTTATTTATTTCAAATTTTTATTATTTATATTTTAATTTTATTCTATGTATGTTAAAGAGGAGGGGAGGAAGAGGAAAGATGTATTGGGTTAAGAGACAAAATGTGAAAAAAAAATAAATAAACGAAAAACATATATTATATACTCGACTATGCCTATATTTTATAAGATTAAATTTAACTAAATATAAGTATGCTGTGTATTTAGCAACCCAATATCAGAGATGGGCAAAAATTAGCTATAGTTGGAACTAATAGATAAAGTTGCCATGGATACCACCCTTATTCATGAATGAACCATTGATATATAAATATCGTATCCATGACAATATTGGCTATTAGTTTCATAGTAGCCCAACTCTGCCCAATACAGTTGGACAGCACAACTTTTTTTTTTTTAATAAAGTTTTTCTCTCTAATTCTTCCCTTTGCAAACTATATAATCTTCATTTTTTTTATTTAAAAACAAATTTTGATCCTTTTTTCTCAACTTTATTCATTACAAACCTTCCTACGTTTCGACCCTCAGGTCATTTTCAAGGATATCTACAAAAAGTTTTTATTTTTATATAACAATTTCATTATTTCCTTCACTTACATAATACCGATTTCTCTGGCCCTACCTTCATTTTGATGTCATTTTCTTTTTAAAAATTAAGGTAGGGGCAGAGAAATCTATATGAAAGGGAAGGAAATAATGAAATTGTTATATAAAAATAAAAACTTTTTGTAGGTATCCTTGAAAATGACCTGAGGGTCGAAACGTTGGAAGGTTTGTAATGAATAAAGTTGAGAAAAAAAGGATCAAAATTTGTTTTTAAATAAACTAAACCATTCTCAAACAAGAATATATTAATAAAAATTAATACTATATAATCTTCTTATAGTATCATCTATCTCGGGATCAACCCAAAACAGATTGTGACAGATAATTATTTATTTTGTTACTGTAACCGTGAGTCAACCCTGTGGGTTCGGTAGCCCTCTAGGGTCCACCCAACCTCATAAAGTAGGAACCTTAATTGGAAAAAAATCTGGGCGTGATTCTGACTGAATTACCTGCACAACTGTTGGTTTAGTAACAGTACTTCTTTAGTAACTGCACTCCTTCCTGACCCTTATTGGCTTCCAATGCTACATTTATTTTTTTATTTTATTTTATCATCTATCTATCTACTTAAATTTTCTGTTAAACTGTTTCTTAGTTTGTTTGATATATATGCAAATTTTCATTTTTTTTTTCTGTAAATTGTTATGTCGAGGTTGTCTGGTCTTAAGACGGTTCTCCAGCCTGATATCCACTTTACAATTAGGAATGGCCTGCCAGAGGATGAGCCCTGGACACTGACGAAGGTAGAGGAGGTCTAGGTGAGAGAGTTTGAGGCAGAGTAACAGTTCTAGTTGCTAAGATAAAGTGGACGGACTAGAGCTGGGGAGAGACGGGATCTACTACACTGGTTGCAGAGATGAAGCTGACAGACTAAAATTGCTGGAGAGAAGATAGACCATCATCTTAGGTAAACGTACAAAAAAACAACTCTTGCGAAAACAGATTGGCAATAAACTTCTATATCTTGAGTAGAGTGCACGTACGCCACCAGTGCTATGACTAGGGCTGGGAAGGATGTGGATCAAAGATCACATTAGGGATTTAGAGCCCCTTTATTTATAGGCCTAGTCCATGCGGCTGTGACCGAGAAGCGGTCGATACATATTGTAATAATTTTAAAATATTAAAAATAAAATAAAAAAGAATTTTTATTCTTTTTATAATTTTTTTCAAATGTGAAAGATACTTTGGGTTCAAATTAATAACTTTAATATCAAATAGCTAATATAATTTTATTATACAAAAAGAAACTCTTAATCTCAGGGCGTGTTGTTACTAGACAATTAGAACAGGCATTTACAATAATCTCAATTAATTAAATATAAATCTATTTTACAAATGTATTCTAATTTAGTTATAACAAAACTAACCAAGTTCACGATCTTCTTTCGTTGATTCCTGGTGTCTTTTTTTTTTCTTTTTGTTCTGTCCTGGCGTCCAAAATGGCTTCCTTCTTGCTGGATAGAAATTGATGAGCACCTCCTTTTCTTGGAGACATCTCTCTTTGGCGCCCCAGACACGACTCTCTCCAAAAACCAAAACCTGCCTTGAGGTTACATGTAAACATCGATTGTCCCACGACAGTTAGGGATTTTTCCAAATGATTTACTTTCTGAATATTATTCATTAGCACTATTTCTTGATTTATTTTTTTCCTTTAATTTTCTATATTTTCAATTATGAGGGGAAGAGTTAAAATAGTTTTTATGATATTTAATCTGCTCAACGTGGCCTTGATTCAACATACCGCCATCTTGGTTTTGTTTATAATCACGAAGTTATGAACAATGAAACCTGGTTAGCTTGCTTTTTGGATAAACAAAACAAATTAACAATCTTAAAATGATACATAAAATAAAACATATTAAAAACTCTTTATACACCAAAATATACTATTTAATAAAAAAGAGCATATTACAATATATAAAAATGACAATGTGTTTTTACAAAATAATGCAATGTGTAAATTTGAGAACTTCAGTGAGGCTCGAGGTGCAGCGCTCTGATGAGTTGTGGTCCAACTGCTTGCTCCTTTTCGCTACAGTTATTACTGTTTTTTATTTCGGCCCGAAATGTCAGTATAAATAAGTCTTACTAATTTATGTATTGTTACTGACCACACTCCCGACCATCTTCTCCTTAGCAAAGTATTAATGGCTTACATTACATTTACCTTTTTCGCAATT
Source organism: Halyomorpha halys (assembly GCF_000696795.3). Taxonomy (NCBI): domain Eukaryota; kingdom Metazoa; phylum Arthropoda; class Insecta; order Hemiptera; family Pentatomidae; genus Halyomorpha; species Halyomorpha halys. The sequence continues at coordinate 68,299 of NW_027106223.1, read as the reverse complement.
CAAAAGTAAAGCTAAAATATTGTTTTTATAACTCAATTTATGATGATCATTCCAAAAGGATGGTTTCTTAAATTATTAGATTCTGTTTGTTTTCAATAATATTTAAATTATTTGAAAGTTTGAACATTTGTCTATTTTTCTACATAATCACCACTTATTAATTCATGATTTTGAACTTGAACAGAAAACAATAAGTTTAAAGGAAAAGGGAAAGATGAAATTTAGGAATAGAAAAAGAAAACAGTTTTTTACTTCTCTGTTTAATATAAATATATTAAATAAATCTAAAAAAAGTTGTATCATACACACGATTTCATAAATGAATGGCACGGGTTTCACATTTGATTTCGTAACCTAAGCTACATTTTTTAAAAATATTCCATACTGAAGTTTCCTTAAAATTATAAATAAAAAAAAACCAATAATCACAATAATATGCAATATTTGGATAAATTATAAAAGTCTATCACAAACAAAAGATAAATGTCATGGTTTAAAATTGTGATACCCTCATAATTTTCACCAAAAAAAAAAAGAAGCATTTATTTATCATTAGTCAAAAGAAATATTTTTTTTTTTCGCTTAAAATATTTTTTAACTAATGATAAAATTCAATGTTCAAAGCTTTGCCCTTAAACTATCAGCCTATTTTATATAATTTCTCAATCAATTTACTACAAATTCTAGATCCACTGTATAAATTAAACGATGACTAAAATATTCTAGTACTTCATCCCTATATCACACTTAATGTAGTCCTTAAATATTAGATTCTCTCCTTATGTGCAGTTGTTAGTGTTTCCTGAATGGCCTCTCAATTCCTGGTTGATTGTGCTCAAAAGAGGGTTTTTACCGCAACCGCAAATATTTCTGAAGTCGTCCAAGTCTAGCGCCCACACCATGCCTCCACCTAGCCCATGTTCTTTCACATATTGTGACTGAAAAATTTAAATTATATTACGCATTACATCGTAGAGATACCATTATTATGTGGCTATTACGCCCAAGTCAATTTATCACAGTCAAATTAAACCTGCATTTGTCAATATAACGTTTAATAATAAAATCTATTCTTCGCAAACACTTTACTTTACTATCATTAGTCAATTATTGTTGTGGTAGTATAGTACAGTGTGATTCAACAAAATTGTTATGATAAGTTAATGATAGTAAAGTACGGTGTCGGCAAATAATAGATTAAACCCTCTTTTGTATCGGATTTTGTTTCATTAAACATATAATAAATAAATATTAATTTTTTTCTAATTAGAATTTGTGAATGAAGTTTATATAAAAGAAATTTTAATTTTAATTATATTATTTCAATTTCTTGAGACAAGGTAATTATTTATTAAATAAATCAAAACTTGTTTCCTTTATTGTCTCAACACTTTTTATTTCAACAGTCCAATGTTTCGGCCATTTTAGCCATCCTCAAGGACATCTAAATATTTAACAGTTTATATTATATATTCATTTGTAACACTTATAACAACATTATCACTAATAATATAACATACCTTCAATTATAAATTCTTCCTCACATTAAATTTAAAATTTCTTTTGCAGGCTATTCTGCCCAGGTCATTAATTAATTATAAGTTAAAAACCTATTTAAAAAGTCAATTATTAGAGAGTATTACAAATGAATATATAATATAAGCTGTTAAATATTTAGATGTCCTTG
>NW_027106223.1:60647-62213 GCF_000696795.3 Halyomorpha halys | reverse complement strand
GCACCTGTTTCATGTCGCTTCACAACCCAATTTCCTCCAGATACTGTATCACATATCTATAAAAATTAATTTAAACTTATTATAATATCACATTAGATACAAGTCATTACTTTAAAAAAATGAACGACAGACAAAGAATGTTTGATACATATAAAAGTATAAATTTATTATATTTTAGAAGAAAATTTTTATTTCATACGAATAATTAACAAAATTTGGTATAATAATAATCAAAATAATATAGATAGGTTCTTAAAGGGGAAATGCCTGGATGAAAATGAAAAATACAGGAACCAGAAAGAAAGAAAAACTATCACAGACTATTAGAAAATTAATTACATACTGGACTTAACAGAACATATAAATAGAAAATGATCAGAAAAATATAAAATTATGAACTTACAATGTTATAAGCTAGATACATTTTTGAGTAATACGAAGGACAGAATTGGAAAAATGAACAAAAAGAATGTGATCTACAGAAAAGATTGTAATGATTGCGACAAGATATATATCGGAGAAACAGTTTATAAGTAATATAATTTTGGGGTCGATGCCCAGGACGTGGCTAGGATGACAGAGAGTATAATACTTGACTCCGTGGAAATCATCCACCACCACATGCATGAAAATTAATGAGTGGAGGAGTTATCCAGAGGAAGGATGGCATGCATACATCGTATATCGTGTTTGTTTTTTTATTTATTTATTACTTTTAATATTTATTATATAAGGGAATTAGTTGATCAAATAAATAAGGGTTATGAAATGGAAGGAAAAGAAAAAAAAGGAATAAATTGAAAAACTTGTATTTAGTTTGTAGACTGATATTAATTGTAAAAGAAAACTGTGGAAAAAAAAAAAAAAATGTTATCTTTCGATTATATTATATCATATAAAAATATGTAATTTATATATGTCCGATCACGGATTGATCAGTATGCTGTAATGTAGTAACCCGATGTATTTGGGCAGTGAAGGGAAATGAATAAAGCATCTACTTTTCTTTCTCTTCTCTAACAAAAATAATGTTGCATTGGCCCATCAAAGCATAATAAGCCAATATAATTTCAATTTTGAAAACTCTAAAATTTTAGATTTATTTAAAAAGGAGGAGAATAAAAGAAGCTATTTATATTGTCTTAAATTTTAAGGGAGATGCGGATCACATAGCTTGTATTGTAGCGAATATGGATGACTTGAATTGTGAGTGTAAGTGCCATTTTATAAAATTTGGATGAGAGGATATCGCCAATTAAGGTTAAAATACTACATTTTTATGGATGTATGATAATAATTTACCTCATAATATGCTAGGAAACCTGCCGCCCTTGTGAACTGTCCTGCCATTCCAGGCCCGGAGATGGGAGCTTGCAATTCAGTATCCGACTCATTTCTCAATGTGAAGCTCTGGCCATAGAGTGGCATTCCGAGGACCAGCTTTTTTCTAGGCACACCCTCGTCCAGCCAGTAGTTGACCGAGAAGTTCTGAAATAGAGTTTAATTTTATGATAAACTCGACAGAATAGCATGAAAAATAAGAGAATAAAAACTATAATGTATAAA
>NW_027106223.1:55656-58992 GCF_000696795.3 Halyomorpha halys | reverse complement strand
ATATGCCAGGTGATTTCCGAATAGAAAATTACCAAACAAGTTTATCTTTAGCTCCTCATCTTAGAGAAATCAGTACATTTGCTATAATAACACGTACTGATGATATTTTTACCCCTTTATGAAATGAAAAAAGGAGTGCGACCATATTACTATACTTTGATGATAATCCATCTAGCAGTGACGAAGAGCTGCAGCAGAATTAAATATTACACCAACTACAGTATGGAGAACTCTCATTGCAGATGGACTTCACCCATATCATTATCAATGGGTACAAAATTTATTACCGCAAGATTTTCGGCAAAGAAGACATTTTTAAAATCGGTACTTTAATCAAGTTGAGGATAATCCACAATTTTCAGGAAATATTCTCTGGACAGATGAAGCTACCTTCACAAGAACAGGTATCTTCAATCAGAAAAATAATCACCTCTGGTCGCAGGTTAATCCCCATACAATTTGTGAGCGTCATTTTCAGCACCAGTTGTTGTGGATAATAGACAATATTTTAATAGCTCCACATTTCTTGCTGCCTCGACGCAATGTGGCCACATTTCTATAATTTCTTAATAATGATTACTATGATTTAGTAGAACATATTCCACTAAAACTGAGAAGAGACATGTGACTTCAATTTATGTAAATATTTAACGTAAATAACTCTATTAGGGCTCATATTTTAGCAAATTTACTCTTCTTTAAATGACGTACTCTTAGGTTTTCTTGTGTTGTTCCTACTTTTTAAGATATGGAGCTCCAAATGAAAAATTAGTTTTTTTTATCGCTTTAAAATAACCGCCATTTTTTATTCCCCCTACCTATACTTGGCAGACTCGTAAATTTTGACTAGTTATTATACATAGTTTTCATTAAAGTAATCAAAAATTAGGGTGAGATAACTGCCTTTTTTCTCCTCTTGGGCTCTTGTACTATTAGTATTCTATTTAATCCATCTCCTGAACAAAGCATTTGCGGACATACCTTCACTTTGAACAATATTTAATATGATCTTAATGTTTAGATTTAACTAATAAAATAATTAGAACAAATAAATAAAATCTTTAGGTGTGAATATCTCCTAAATAAAGCGTTAGGGGACATACATTCAGAGGAAATTTTGAAATTTTTTTGAGGTCCTTAGTTCATATTTTCAGTTTGGCAACTATATAAATATTTTTTACTTATTTGTGTTCAATTTCTTAAATATTATATTAATATAGTTTTTGAAAATTTGAAATAATAAACCTTACTCCATTGAAATGTGGGAACTCATCTCCTTCATTGTAGTAGAGAGGTGCAACATGGCCCGTCTTGCCTTCCCATTGCCCATGGTAGTCGTATGCCATGAGCGCGATCCAGTCAAGATACCTTGCGAGCACAGGGACATCGTAGGCTAAAACCAGATAACATTACATAAACTTTAAATAAGTTTAATCACTATCCATTTTAGTCTCAACACATTTTATTTTTCATATAAGTCCGACGTTTCGGCCAATCCGGCTCTCCTCAGGGACAGTCTACTTAGTACAATTTTGGAATTATATAATTTAAAAACTCTAACTCCATGCAGGCTATTCTGCCCAGGTCAAAACAACAATTTGTAATTAGTCAATATTCACATTAAAACCAAAATTAAAATCATTTACCACAGTCACTATTTGTTAAAAGTTTTAACAAACACCATTTATCACAGTCACTATTTGTTAAAAGTTTTAACAAATAGTGACTGTGATAAATGAATTTTAATTTTGGTTTTAATGTGAATATTGACTAATTAGAAATTGTTGTTTTGACCTGGGGAGAATAGCCTGCATGGAGTTACAGTTTTTTAATCATATAATTCCAAAATGGTATTAAGTAGATTGTTCCTGAGGATGGCTAGATTGGCCAAAACGTCGGACTTATAAGAAAAATAAAATGTGTTGAGACTAAAATGGATAGTAATTAAATTATTTATTTTAAATAAGTTGTTATAGTTAGGATTATTAAAAATGGAGAATATACAGTCCTTGTATTTACGTCAGGTTCCATTCCTCGGAATGCGACTTATAACAAAAAAGTTGCTACTAAGGAAATATTTTGTCTTTTTCCGACAATATTGACTCTTAACACACCAGTCATTTGGTAGATTGAAAATAAATAAAAAGGATAGATTATTAGATATTAAAGGCAAGATTAGAACTTGAAAAGTAGACCAAAATCTACTGTTTCAAAGTAATTTGTTTCTAATTGTTGGAAATATAATTTAAGTGTATCTAATTACAACATTTACTTGACGAACGGTCCAAACTTCCAATCCATTACAAAAGACTAATCTACATGACTGTTATAAGTCCTATCTGGACAAACGGAGTTGAGCTATGGGGCTCCACTAAACCATTGAATGCCTCCCGAATCCAATCCTTACAGTCCAAAATCCTTCGTAAAATCATTAATGCTCCTTACTTTGTCACAAATCAAATCATCCATCAGGACCACAATGTCCCATATGTTGCCGATTTGGCCAGAAACAGATACCAATCCTTCCATGATAGACTTCCCAACCACTCGTTTCTAGCCTGGCTTCTCCTTCATTACCTAATAATCCTCCTAGGTGTGTGAAAAGAAGATGGCCTCTAGAAATGTTTTTGGAGTTCTATCAACGGGTAGATTCTCCACATGTTTGTATCATGTCATTATATCACTTTACAACAAATTTAAGATTCAAAAATAATTTATTTCATCTAGTAAAAAAAGAGAATAATAACTTTGTGTTTTCAGTAATTCTTTTAAACTTTTTTGAAGATTTAATTTTTTTTAACTTTAGAAAGCAAAAAAAAATAAAAAATTATGTATAAATACAAATTTGTTTTATATCATTTTCTAAAATTTCACTAAAAATTAAAAAAATATATTTAAAGACAAATTTCTGTTATATTATTTTCCAAAATTTCATAAAAAAATTAATGACTTTTAAGAAATTACAATGTTTTTATTTATTTGATTTTTGGTTTCATCTTAGAAGCATGGATTAATTTCTTTTTTTAAAATATTAATTTCAAGTTTGCATTAATTATGTAATGTTTTAACTTTATTGTTACTTTCTTTTGCATAATGTAAGTTTAATTTACATACTATTTCGTTTCATTCTACATATTTACATAGTCTTTCATATATCTGATTTAAAAGATTTTTTATTTTAATGTTTTCATATTTTATGTTTAAAATATAACATCGAAAATTTGATCTAACTGTTTGATAGTTTTCATCCATTAAAAATTAAAAATTTATGTATAAATACAAATTTGTTTTATATCATTTTCTAAAATTTCACTAAAAATTAAAAATTTATATCTA
>NW_027106223.1:52878-55606 GCF_000696795.3 Halyomorpha halys | reverse complement strand
GATTGGCCAAAACGTCGGACTTATAAGAAAAATAAAATGTGTTGAGACTAAAATGGATAGTAATTAAATTATTTATTTTAAATAAGTTGTTATAGTTAGGATTATTAAAAATGGAGAATATACAGTCCTTGTATTTACGTCAGGTTCCATTCCTCGGAATGCGACTTATAACAAAAAAGTTGCTACTAAGGAAATATTTTGTCTTTTTCCGACAATATTGACTCTTAACACACCAGTCATTTGGTAGATTGAAAATAAATAAAAAGGATAGATTATTAGATATTAAAGGCAAGATTAGAACTTGAAAAGTAGACCAAAATCTACTGTTTCAAAGTAATTTGTTTCTAATTGTTGGAAATATAATTTAAGTGTATCTAATTACAACATTTACTTGACGAACGGTCCAAACTTCCAATCCATTACAAAAGACTAATCTACATGACTGTTATAAGTCCTATCTGGACAAACGGAGTTGAGCTATGGGGCTCCACTAAACCATTGAATGCCTCCCGAATCCAATCCTTACACTCCAAAATCCTTCGTAAAATCATTAATGCTCCTTACTTTGTCACAAATCAAATCATCCACCAGGACCACAATGTCCCATATGTTGCCGATTTGGCCAGAAACAGATACCAATCCTTACATGATAGACTTCCCAACCACCCAAACCTACTCGTTTCTAACCTGGCTTCTCCTTCATTACCTAATAATCCTCCTAGGTGTGTGAAAAGAAGATGGCCTCAAGATCTTTTCCTCTAGAAATGTTTTTGGAGTTCTATCAATGGGTAGATTCTCCACATGTTTTTATCATGTCATTATATCACTTTACAACAAATTTAAGATTCAAAAATAATTTATTTCATCTAGTAAAAAAAGAGAATAATAATAACTTTGTGTTTTCAGTAATTCGTTTAAACTTTTTTGTAGATTTAATTTTTTTGAACTTCAGAAAGCAAAAAAAATTATGTATAAATACAAATTTGTTTTATATCATTTTCTAAAATTTCACTAAAAATTAAAAAAATAAATTTAAAGACAAATTTCTGTTATATTATTTTCCAAAATTTCAAAAAAATTAATGACTTTTAAGAAATTACGTTGTTTTTATTTATTTGATTTTTGGTTTCATCTTAGAAGCATGGATTAATTTCTTTTTTTTAAATATTAATTTCAAGTTTGCATTAATTATGTAATGTTTTAACTTTATTGTTACTTTTTTTTGCATAATGTAAGTTTAATTTACATACTATTTCTTTTCATTCTACATATTTACATAGTCTTTCATATATCTTATTTAAAAGATTTTTTATTTTAATGTTTTCATATTTTATGTTTAAAATATAACATCGAAAATTTGATCTAACTGTTTGATAGTTTTCATCCATTAAAAATTAAAAATTTATGTATAAATACAAATTTGTTTTATATCATTTTCTAAAATTTCACTAAAAATTAAAAATTTATATCTAAAGACAAATTTCTATTACATTATTTTCTAAAATTTCATTAAAAATTTATGACTTTTAAGAAATTATGTTTTTTTATTTATTTGATTTTTTGTTTGACCTTAAAGCATGGGTTAATTTCTTTTTTTTTTAATATTAATTTCAAGTTTACATTAATTATATAATGTTTTAACTTTATTGTTACTTTTTTTGCATAATGCAAGTTTAATTTACATACTATTTCTTTCCATTCTACATATTTATATAGTCTTTCATATATCTTATTTAAAAGATTTTTTATTTTAATGTTTTCATATTGATTTGATTAATTTGATTTGACTTTTTGATAGTTTCCATCCATTATAGAGTGGAATAGTTTTATTTTAAACCCATACCCACCGTAATAACAACGGGCAATAATAATTTTTGATAATAACTATAAAAATCATGTCCAAAATTTGACGTAAGATGAAATAAAGTAAGGGAAGTGTTACCTTCGTTTATTACAGTTTTGCTAGGAGAGACAGCAGCTGACAGTAACCATCCTCGTCTTGTAAATTCTTCGCTGAGCTCTGTCACTAGTGCTGCAAATCCCTCCTTATCAGAGGCTGGTCCTTTGTTACAGTCAACCTGTTTGGAAGAGTAATCAGTAACATGTATTTTTTTTCAGTCTTAAATATAAAATATGACAGTCACAATAACTGTACGATAGAGAATAAATTTCTATGGTAGTGATGGTGACAGTAATTTCTGGAATTATACTAATTGTCAACTCTAACCCTGAGTGTAGATAAATGATATTATTTTACTTCATTAACAATAAATTTAATTTATTAAATAAATCAAAAATTTGTATCTATTTTTGTCTCAACACTTTTATTTTTCATCAGTCCAACATTTCGGCCATTTTAGCCATCCTCAAGGGCATCTTCAATATAATTTCTTCCTCACATTAATTTAAAAATTTCTTTTGCAGGCTATTCTGCCCAGGTCATTTTCTTTATTATAAGTTGAAAGCCTATTTTTAAAAAAAATTTTAAATCATTAATATTTAATTTTTCTTATATAAGTTTATCCACAATTAATACACTACCATATAACAAACCATTTATCCCCATAAATGGTTTGTTATATGGTAGTTTATTAATTGTGGATAAACTTAGGGATGGTTAGGGATATTTAAAAAAAAAAATAGGCTTTTAACTTATAATAAAGAAAATGACCTGGGCAGAATAGCCTGCAAAAGTAACTTTAAATTAATGTGAGGAAGAAATTATAAT
>NW_027106223.1:50533-50938 GCF_000696795.3 Halyomorpha halys | reverse complement strand
TTAAAATGATGTTAATTATTTATTTCCTTAACAATAAACTTAAAAAATAGAGTAGATTTAAAAAAGACCTTTTTAAAGAAGTTTTTTAAATAACTGTTTAAAAGAAGAAATTATATAAAAATGTTTTAAATTATAATTCTAATACTCACAGTTATCAATATCTGCCCATGGGTCATGAGGTTTGATTTCTAGTTTTTCCGAATCGAGAACAGCAAAGGCATATATTACATGTGTGCATAATGATGTGTCGATATCTTCTGGTAAATATTTGCCTTTACCCTGGCGATACCAGGCCCAATTCGTGAAATAACAAACAACTTTAAATTCTCCAGTGTCTGCCGGTTTTTCTAAAATGAAAGCATATAAAGAAGATTTATTTTAGTCAAGTTCAATCGAGAATATAGT
>NW_027106223.1:27925-50285 GCF_000696795.3 Halyomorpha halys | reverse complement strand
TTGAATGAATTCCTAATATTTAAAAAAATCAGTATATGTGCAGGAAAATGTTATTCACGTTTGAGATGTTAAAAAAAAAAAAAATGAGCTTTAGATAATTTAAATCAGTTCATAAATCATTTGGAAAAAAAGATTATGAATAGTCTTTAAATACTATGACTGATCGCCCTATAGACTATTTTCCTACATACATTATTTCTAAGGACTGAAGAAAATTTTTCTATCAAATACCACTGTATTCAGTAAAGTACAAATCAAATAGAGAGCAATTCTGATGTTTGATGTGCCAACTTTTTCAAACAAATTGCTGTGATTTTCTCATCATTGTTTCTTCATCAAATAAAGATGGTGGGAAAGGGGATATTTGACAAGTACTTAAATTCAATTACTTTTCTGAGTCCTATCTGTTTTTTCAAATGAAATTCTTCTGAAAATAGTGTATAGGGTCTATTGGTACTACTTCCATATAATTACAATTCTGTTATTGATATGTTATATTTAACTCTTTTTAATTTCTTTCAGTTTTAAACATTTGTTTCATTCATTTTTATTCATACTTCACACATCGAATGCCAATTACAAATAATACCATAGTCGGCAGTCAAAATGTTGAAATTGTAAATATTTTATTAGCTTATAAATGTAAAGGCCCTTTACATTCCAAAAACCATTTTCCATATTTAGGCACTTTTTAAATATAGCTTTATTTAACTATATTAAGCCTCCTCTACACGTTTTGAGTAAGTATTTCAAAAGTGATATAGGTCTGTCGCTCTCTGGGGGTTTAATTGGGGTGGGTCTGGCAGGAAGGATTGTCTTTTTTGTGTTATGATCTCTTGTGAGATTGTGACATGTTCTTCATTGATCAACATACTTGCTATAAGTGTCTGTTTTAAAGATGAGATAAGTAAGGCTACTAGACTACTACAGACAGTGAGAGAGGTGGGTTTCACTCCATTTTCAAATTTCTCTTTACTCTAGGTATCTGTTTCTGTGAAATATGTCAATAAGAAATCCCACTGAGCATGAGGTACGTACTGTTATAATGTCCCTTCTCACAGAAGGAAAACTATGATTGAGATTTTTGCACTGAATTTTGACGAAGGGAGTGAGTTTGTTGTATGACATCTGACCACTCACAGTCAGCGCTAGTTGGGACGTGTTGAACAACCCTGATTTGACCCCTTCAGATTTTAATCGTTTAACCTTCTTGAAGACTTAAATGGATGGAAAAAAATTTGAAACTGATGAGGAAGTGAAACAAGAGGTTTTGAAGTGGACAAAAGAGATGGCAGGGCAGTTCTATCAGCAGGATATCAAAAAGCTTGTACCTTGACTTACTACCTTCATAAAAAGGGAATAGTGTGGAAAAATAATCACTTCCTTAAGGAAGTGCCTTATAATATACTCACCTATAAAAATAGCTTTAACTTTATTTACTTAATGGTTGCATTTAACTGTTTTAACACTGCAAATAATAAATTTAGTTTCTTACCTTATTTCTGCTCATCACTCAAACAAATTTAATTTTTTTGCAAATTTCATGCTTCATCATTTATAAATGTTTGAGTTTGACAAACCTATAATGGAAACTGCAGTTGTAGTCGATGTAGTTTCTTGTAGTGATGGAGGCAAAACCATTTCTCCTTGTTCGTTCTCATTATTTTCTTCTGGTATTTCATTGGATCCACATTTGGCATTTTCAGGCCAATCACACATAAGCGTTTTCTAGAAAAAAAAAAAAGTATTGTCAAACATGTATTCATTTAATGAATTAGTATTATTAAAGATAAAAGTTTAGACGGACATTTTAAAGACACTTTCTGTCTTTTTTTTTTTATCAATCATATTGTTTTTTTTTTTTACATAAGTTTAAGATATTATACAGTTAATTACACTAGACAAGATTTTAGAAATTTTTGTGCAATGTACTTTAAAGTTTTAAGGAATTAATTTAAAGTATTAATGTTTTATTTTATATTGCATCCAAGTACAAATAAACATGTATCGTATAAGAAGACCTAGAAATGTTTTAGGATAGTACAATTAAGAGTTGTAATTTTATATACCAAACATGTACGAACAAATGAATATTTTTTACTGATACACATCCTTGGACATATGCAAAATAAGTCCAAGAATCAGAGTAGATTTGCTTTTATCAACTATGATCAAAATAGACTATTTAAATCAATTTCCTCTGTCCTGGAAAAAATCAATGAATATTAATTACCCAGAAAAAGTGGAAAGATAAAAATAAAAAAAATTAATAAAGAGTTTTTGTCTCCAAGCGTGAGCAAAATAATGCTTATAGTGTGACCAATGCAGGGATAATTCAACTTTTATGTGAGTGAAACTGCACAGCTAGTATTTCATATTAACATTTTATAAATATATTATCTCATTCCTGATTAATTATATGGAATTAAGCAAAATAATTCTTGAATACTAGGATGGAGGTGCCCCCATCTAATGGCGGACCAACCTCCGTTTTACAAATTGTACAACTGTTTAATTTGTAACTTAATTGTACTATTCATTGCTCAAACTGTGTAACCGTAATTTAAATGTATCCAGTACTTTCATATTGTATTATTTTAATTAATAATACAATGACTTATTATAAGTCAGGATAATTTGATGCAGATAACCTTATTCTTCTTCTTTTTTTTCCTCGTAAAATGCGTTCTTCATAAGTGAAACTCAATTTTTAACAAGCCATTTTCATTATTCTACCTTATATGTAAAATAAAATATTATTTTAAACATAAATTAATTAGCTGTACTTTTACCGCTAAAATTCCAAAGGGGTTATTTGTTAAACTTGATAATATTTATTTTCAGGAAATTAATTTTTACCCTTTTTTCATTTCTTTATTCCTTTTTTACACCTGAAGAACGTTTTGCGCTCTTCTCCCATTATTCAGTTCTACAAATAGAAATATTTCCAATCAACATTTAACAATTAACATATTGTTATAAGAACCCAAAACCCTGAGGAGTAAAAAAGGGATAAAGAAGTGAAAATTAATTTCCTGAAAATAAATATAATAAAGTTTAAAATATTACACAGTGATCACTAAAACGTTTTTATCTAATAGAGGGAAATTAAATTATTAGAGATTATTATGTATGAGCTGTCTTACATACCTGGCTAAAGTGAAGTCCGGGTGGACAGTCTTGCTGAATTAAGATGCCATATTGGCAAGTATAGAATTTTGTACAATCTTTCTTATCACCTGTCAAAAAAAGAGAAAAGAAAACTGAGAATTTAAATATGGGTCATTGTCACAAAATAGAGCATAAGTTATATCCAAACCATGTGGTAGCAATGGTTGGAACCGCGGTATTAGAATTTGAAAAATGTGCTTTGTTTAACAACATTGTATGCCTCATAGTATCAGTTGAAATTCTTGGTATTTGACTAGAACAAATTTCTTAGCAAAAATTTGGGAAAAACCTCAGGTATTTGAAATATTTTTTATAAAATTAATGGAAAAATATAAGAAATAGGTTTGAAGAATTGTAAAATTTTTAATCTTCCAGCCATTAAAAATTATAATTAAAGGAAATGGTGAAGTAATTATTATTAATTAATAATATTAATATCATTAATTAAGTTTCCTAACTGAAAATATGAATTAAGGATCTCAAAACAAGAAAAATATTTCTTATAAAGGCTCTTTATTTATGAGATATTCACCTCAAAAGATTTTTGTTGTTATGAATTATTGGGTTGTAGAATAAGTTTATAGCGTTTTTCAATATTTCAATTTAATTCTCTCTGTGTTCATAATATCATGTTTACTTGGTCAATAACATTTACATATTCTAAAAAAGGATTAGTTAAGGTGCTTTTATGCATCAATTTCAACTGAGATTTCTTATCTCAAAATGGTATTTTGCATGCTCAAAATGGAAGAGAAAAAAATTTGTTTTTGTCATTTAATGATTTTTTATTTCTGAAAAGGAAAATCCGCTGGACAGATGGTTAACAAAATTTGCAGTGTGTATGGCGATGATGCCTTAGGAGAAAGCACCGTCTATAAGTAGTTTGCTTGGATCAGAACCAGAAATTTTGATTTGGAAGATGCAAAGCGCTCGAGTCATCCTTCAACTGTTGATGATGACCAAATTCATTGGTCAAGCATTGGTCATAGACAACCCACACAGGGTATTGCAGAAATGCTTAACATATCTCATGCAAGTGTCAAGTTGAGCTAAAGCGTCCAGCATTGGCTAATTGCAAAGGCATAGTTTTCCATCACGATAACGCCCATCCTCACATGTCTTTGCAGACCCGGCAGAAATTATTGGAGTTTGGCTGGAATGTGATCCCCACCCACCCTATTCACCAGACCTTGCCCCAACAGATTTTCACTTATTTTGGGCCCTTCAAAACTCTCTTAATGGAAAACACTTTAATTCGCTCGAGGACTGCAAAACACACATACAGGAGTTTATTGCTCAAAAATCTGAGAAGTTCTGGGAGGACGGAATTGAAAAATTACCTGAAAGATGGCAACATGTAATAGATAAAAATGGGCCATATATAATTGATTAAATATATTTACAAGAATCTGAAGTTTTTATCGACATCACCAGTAAAATAAGCTACGAACTTATTTTACAACCCAATATTTAGGTTATAATAGATAAATTAATATTTGTTTCAACTACTTTCTTAATGAAATGTAAACATTAACATTCATATTACAAGTTATTTAAACAGATTTCCTTGAGCATTAAGACAGCCTTGGCATCTTTCTTCCTAGTAGCATTGGCCGATTGTCACTGGATATGTATTATTGTTTAGTAACATTCAATTATGGTTCTTTAAGAATTAAGGTCATAGACCAAGCTTGTATATAATTTTGTTTAATGTTAACCCGAACCAAAAAACCAGTAGTGTCAGATTTTCAGAGCGTGACAATAACATATATCCAGTGCCATTCCGTCACTGCTGCAATGGATTTTGAACAAAACAAAATTTAATATGAATGTTAATGCTTACATTTCATTAATAAAATAGTTCGAACACATATTACTAGAGTAATCTCCGTAATCCAAACTTCTACTACATGCAACTTCCAACTAAATGAAAGTAGTTGTAATCACAAACATCAACCTTGCTTTTAATTTTTTATGTTTTAAACCTCTAATGATAGTTTTTGACCAAGTTGATATTTAGCTTTTCTTGCCTGTTATTTGTGGGCATGGTGGGTCTATTTTGAAACCAGGTGGTTCGAGATCGTTAGTTTTCAGTTTAGACAAGCTACAGAGCGGTCCCTCCGGGTAACCCCTTAGCACCCTGTTGATTGTCCTCAAGAGTGGGTACTCTTCACAGCCACAAGTATTTCTGAAATCAAAATGGTATCATCATCTTCATAGTTATTAAAAAATGTATCAACAAATAGAGAAAATTCAATTTATCTCTATGGATATAAAAAAGACAATTTTACCTTTCTCTTTTTTTTGCCTGTTTACAAAATATAATTTTATTCATAAGATGGTTGGGTCACGGTAGCAGTGTGGTAACGCGCCTGTCTACCAACCCGAAGGTTACGAGATCGAGTCCCCTGCCCTATCCGGGATTTTTTCAAGCATATAAATATGCAATACTCACTCACAACCTCCCCCCGGGCATTTGTGAGGCCTGTAAACCAATGGGTGGCACTCACAAAAATAGGCGTGGGAGTTACGAACCCACCCTATGAAAACCTCATCATGAGACGCGTGATGTATTTCCTAGGTACATCGCGCGAGGCCTTGGACCTCTATGGTCTGTCGCGCCAATAATAATAATAATAATAATTCATAAGATGGTAGGTAAAACAGGATAACATAAATTATATACTAGTTTTAAATATAATTCAAGTAATAGCATTGTGGCGTATAAGATGGGCATGTAAGGTTGTAGGGCTTAGTAATTAGCGGATCCCTAAAATGGTAATAAACACTGAACAAATGGGTAAACACCCAAGGGGTAGACCGAAATGTAGATGGGAGGATTGTGTTAAAACAGATTTAGTGGAATAGGGTTTGGAGGGGCATCACTGGAAGGATGTATGCAGAGAGCGTTGGGTGGTATCGGTATCGAACCTTCGGGTTCGTTAAGCCTTTATTATTATTATTATATACTAGTTTTCAATATCCATATAGAAACTGTAAATATGTATATATGTTTCCATATTAATTTTTTTGCTTTTCTTTTGATTTGTTAGAACATTTATGGCAAACCTGTGTATTTGGGGAGCATTATTTTTGTCAAATAAAAATAAAATTAAAACAAAAGAATCTTGTTTACCTTAAAGAAAACCTCTACCGCTACAATCCAAGAAGGTTCATTGATTCAGTTTTTTGTAAAAAAAGTAATGTTTCTAGACCGAGTTATGTAAGGAAGTGTTTCCATAAAAATCATGCTTAACGTCATCATTTCTTTCAATTAAAGAATAAACACTTTTTGGGGCTGGGTAAGCCCAGAAAGGTTTTCCAATTCCAGGGTCAATTCACTGTTGATATAACAGAATAAAGATTTTTTTCTTCTTAATAATGCAATTAAAAGAAAAATATCTTAGCTTGAGATAAATTACTTCTACTTGTAATCAAAAGAATCTTGTTTACTTCCCAACTTGATAAAAATAAAAATATATGAAATTCAATATCATTAATCCTTATTAATTTTTAACTTTAGCTACCTGAAGTCATCTAAATCCAAAGCCCATATCATCGCTCCACCAAAGTCATGCCTCTTAACATATTCTGACTTGTGCTTGATCATTGCCGCATCGTCAAAACTAACCCACTGGTCCTTGCTCCTAGCATACGGTCCCATCGCTCCTGAAGTGTCTTTGACGACCTCCCAGCCTCGCCTCTGGACTCGATCACAGATCTAAACATATAAGAATATGATATTTTTTATTACAGTGAATTCTTTATATAAGGACACCAATGGAAAAGATAATTCTTCCTGTTATATGGCGATATCTGTTAAGAAGGAGTAAATATAAAAAGAACATAGAAATGAAATAATAGAATTATGTACATATTGTCTTTTAAGCTGTATACCTTGTAACAAAAATAATTTTTTTTTTGCGAGGTTCCCATGACCAAATGGACCAAAGGGGCATTTAACACTTGAGTATAATAATAAAGTTATTAAAATACAAAAATGTAAATATATTTCAATAAAAATAGCATGAAAAACAAAACAATATGTAAAAATTTACGTATGAGTAAAATATAGAAAGGAATGCCATTTTCTAACATAAAATTCAAAAACATTAATTTTTAATGAGTTTTCTTTTTAATCAATGATGTAATAACCTCATTATCAACAACCTTTTACCATCTAGTGTTTACGTTTTTAATGCCAGATTGATAAAAACCTATTGGTTTTATCGCAATAGAGAGAGTTAATAGAGCCCTTGGTGGTAAATGACAGTAAACAACTTTACTTATCTCCCTTGCCAAAAAGCTATAGACAATTTTATAAAATAAAACTGTTAAATATACTCCTGCAAGTTAGAAATTTGTTTCAGTCAAATAAAAAATCAGAATCTAATCATACCACAATTACTACTCCTTGGTTCTATTGATCATCCGGTAAAACCTATCTTGTGCGAATGTCCACCAGTTGTGAGTGTTCCAACTGGCCTATCTGAGCTGTGGTACACCTCTTCCTCTTGTCTGGTGCAGTCTCCGACAAGCAGCTTTCATGGAATATCACCTTCCAGCATTCTGGCAACGTCTAGTCCAACACAGTCTCCAAACTTGATGCGTATTCTCCTTCTGTGTTCTTCCCTTACGTTAGGTCAGGGATTTAAATGGTCATTTCGTCGAAATTTAGCCATAATGGGAAGTAAGTGCGTGGAGTTCTATTTTCCATCGGCTTCATATGAGAGATGGGACTATTTGTACCTTGAGGTTGAACTCCTTTGACTTAAGGGGTCTTTAAAGGGTGAGATCCTGTAACATCCCCGTGCCAGTACTGGTGAAGCTACTGTCCATCTCCAGGGGTGTTTTTAGTGACCTCCTGGTATAGATCCACTGTTAGGCTAAAGCAGGGCCACCTCAGGCAGGGTGCGACTCAAGTTGTGCCAGGAGGGTCTTGGGAAGAGCCTCCTGTAGGTTCTGGTTTTCTTCAGTTATTCCCCTGACATTGGAGGAGGACCAGTCACCTAGGTCGACCCTAGGTAAAGGTGGTACCTCCCCACAACATGAGTATTACTACATATGTATCCCTACAGATACAGATACATATTGATCTCCCTGTTTTTCTTCACTCTCCGTTTCTCATTGACCTTAACTGGTCCGAATATGTGGTGAAGGATCCTCTACCCAAAGACAGGAATCTGCTGCTCTTCAGTGCTTGTGAGGGTCCAGGTTCCCAATCTTTGGGCGAATATTGTTTAGTTTTGGTTTTCTTGGTATGAAAGGCAGTTTGATAAAAACCCTCCGATGTCGTTTCTATTACATAAGGCCGTAATTATTAAAAATTTGAATGAAGATTAATAAAAATAAATTTTAATATTTACTCATCTTTTTTCTTACCTCATAATATGAAAGGAAACCTCTTGCTCTAGTTTCATCTCCTGCTTCGCCACCTCCATATGTTGGAGCGTTGAGCCCGTTCTCATTGTTCTCTGCAAGAGAGAAGCTCTGACCATACATTGGCATTCCCATCACAAGTTTCTTTTTATCGGCTCCCTGGCTCAACCAGTAATGCATTGTGAAGTTCTGTAACAACAAATGCATAATAATAATAAATATTCATTTATATAGTCGAGAATCATGATTGACACGAGAATAGTCTTACTCCAACAATAACATTTTCTTACTTAGGTTTAGTTTCACAATTAAAAAAAAAAACTATAATTTTTTATTGGTTTATAGATTAGTAGAGAAACTTTGGGATAGTTGGTGGAGGAACTCTTGTAGAGAAGTAACCCCAAGCTATGTTACTATCTATAGAATATGTCCAATACAGAATAAAATATAAAATTTGTTTCTTTAAGTTGTGTTATCATCCTAATAAAGCAACAATTAGTTTTTGATTTCAGAACATGATTAAACAACTACCGCATTAAATGTTGCATCGAAGTCTTCATCGTGAATGTACATTGGTGCTACGTGGCCTGTCCTCTTGTCCCACTGCCCATGGTAGTCGTAGCACATCACTGCTATCCAATCCAACTTATCAGAGAGAACTTTTACGTCATAACCTGTGACAATCATGATTAGTTAGGTATGATTTTTAACGTTAATAATGCAATAGATCATTAAATATTTAAAAGATCAAAACCATTGTCGATGACTGTCTTGGCTGGAGATACAGCTGCAGACAAGAGAAGTCCATGAGGTGTGAATAGCTCTCTCAATTCCGTGACCCAATCTGCAAAAGCCTGCTTATCTGAATCAGGTCCCTTGTTGCAATCAACCTGTGAGAAACAAATATTGGTATAAATAATTGAGACAGCTTTTATTTTAACTTTTTTTTTTTTTGTTGGTTTGGGTATTTCTTGTCTATTAGTTAATAGGAGAGAGATGGAGATCAAAGAGTGAAGAGGTAGGAGACTAGCTCAGTTGAGTTCCATAGAAAAGACATATTTATCAGCAATAGCTAGAAAGAACAAGGTAAAAAGGTAAATATATAGAAACAGAAATAGAAGTAGTCTCATTAGAATAAGTATTGACGGTCAAGGAAAGTGGATTCAGAAATACTACACAGGATAAAAAGGTCTAACCTATAAAAAGCTCGGTCTACAACCAGATTTGCAATACTGTGATTGGGAAGCGAGAAATAGACAGGAACATGAAACCCTTTTTCTTTAAATCTGAGTACTTGTCAATACTTCTGTATGCAGCTAAAAGCTGGAAATTAACAGAAACAGGAAAGCAGAGATAATCCGTAGAAATGAGGTTTCTCTGAAGAGAACAAGAGACTAAATCTGCATTAAGAGGATAAGAGAAGAACTAGAAGTCCTCTCCATGCAAGAGGTCCGAGGAGCTTGTCAGTTGAAGTCTAATCGTCTGAAAAAAAATGTTGTCAAGACTTTATAGACCATATCTTTGCCCAAGAAGGCCTGAAATTCAGGTCGAAATGTCGGGACAAATAAATAAGTTTTGTTTATTTGTGTATCTTTGAAAATTGCACCCCCAACCATCTTCTCTTTAAATATTTAGTTTTAATTGTGTTTGAACAACTGCAATAAATTGGATATTAATTATTCTTATTTAAATTTTTTTTTGTCCTTAAAAGTTTTAAAACCTACTTATAAAATTATTAAATTTAATCTTAACCATTGAAAACTGATTTGCTCACCTGCCAGCACTTGGGATACTCCCAGTCAAGATCAAGTCCGTCGAAATTATATTCCAGAATGAATTTAAGAACATGTTCATTGAATCTCTGCCTCGCATCTCTGCTATTTACCAAACGACTATACTTATTGCCAGCAGAATCGTTCCATCCGCCAATGGCTAGAGTAACTTTTATTCCCTTCGCTTTTAAAGCTGTCACTTTCTCGTAGAATTCTATAGAGAAAAATATAATCATAAAGAGATAGTCACAAATAATTAATATGGAGTTGAAAAAAAAAAAAAGATGTACTGTTATCGAGATCTGCCCAGGAGTCGTGGGGTTTGATAACTAATCGGTCTGTGTCCAAGACTGCAAAGCCATAGACTATGTGAGTACAGAGGTTCGGGTCAATATCACTCGGCAGATATTTACCAGTTCCTTGTCTGTAAATAGATAAAATACAATGGTAAATGAATCTTGCTTGTAACAATGCTTCAACAATACTTTTATATTTGGTAGCAATAGAAGTCTAAATAACACACATAAAAAAAAAAGAATTGTGACTTGTCAATAATTGAGGTTATCTCCTTGATAAGAGCTGAAACGTTGGAGGATTAAAATAAACTATTGAGAGTAAATTAGTTCATTCGTAAATGGTGTTATTATTAATATAAACCACTCTTAAAATTATTAATTAATAAATATATTAAGCCAGTAAATTTATAAAACTTTGTATCACAATTTAAAAAACTACTCTTGGTTGAAAAGGGTTTTGATTACCTGTACCAAGCCCAGTTAGTGAAGTAGCAGACAACCTTAAACTGGCCGTCAGGTCCGGATAGAACTGGTGTGGTTTCCTCAGTTTCTGTTGGTTTATGACTTGGCTTGTTAGTGCTAGTGGGGTGGGGAGTTGTTTCTTCAGTCGGTCTTGTTGGTTTTTTTGTAGTAGTTGATGGTTTTCCAGGTTTTCCTGGCTTACCAGGTTTGTACGTTGGCTTTGTTGGTTTCGGCGGTTTGGAGGTTGTTGGCCTTGCTGTAGTTGGTTTTGTAGGAGCTCCATTTGCTGATAAAAAAATATACTATCAGCAATAATGAAAATAATTGATTGGTATTTAGTTTCAATGTAACCTTTTTATTATTTAGGTTTTCTCATAATGAAGATTGTGTACTTTTCTTTAATGGTACTACGAATCATTAATATATCATAGCAATCATGTCTGTACCCAATAAATGGTAATAGAGTTTTCTTACTAGTCACAAGCAATTAAGGTTTTGCTCAGGAAAATACAATTGGTGTAATATAGTTTTAAACAATTTCTAAAATATTTCATGTTAGACAACTAAGACTATTATAGAGTACTAGTTGTGGAATAAATATTTTAAACTTTATAGAATACAAAGTTGAATTTTTGTTCTTCTAATAAATATAAAATAATAAAGAATACACTTACGAGGGGAAGCAAGAGTTTTTGCAATTGTATTAAGCAGAGGGTGCTTTCCTTGACCACAGGTATTCTTAAAATCATCAAGATCCAGTGCCCATATCATACCGCCTCCAAGATCCATATCTCGAATATATTCAGACTGTTTAAGATTTTTTAAAAATATATTAAACTATATGTTTAAACATCGAGAAATATTTGTTTTTGTTTTATTTTATTACCTTAAGTCTTATCATTTCTTGATCATCAAAACCGACCCATTGGCTTCCATGGTAAGCATAAGGTCCCATTCTATGCTGGTCATCTTTTACGACAGTCCAACCTCGGTTCTTGATCCTGTCGCATATCTTAACAGAAAAAGAAAATTTAAATTAATAAAAAAATCAATATTTTGTTAACAGAATATTTTAGAAATTATATACATTCTTTTTTTGTGTTATGAGCAGTACAAGGAAAAATAACACATTTTGCTCAAATGAACAAGCTATAGATGTTTAAAGAGAAATGTATTAATAAAATATAAATAAATAGAATGGATAAATTGAAAATTAAAAGTTTTAAATATTTATGAATTTTTAGAAAATAGGGTGTATTTGACTTATAATTAATGACCTAGGGCAAATGAGCCTGCAAAACAATTTTTAAATTTTGATGTGAGGTGAGAATTTATATTGAAGATTGTTCTTGAGAATGGACGAAACCTTGGAGTATTGATGTAATAAAAAGTGTTTAGACTATACAAGGATACAATTTTGATTTATTGAATGAGAAATGAATTGTTGTAATCATCAAATTCAAATTAAAATAAAATTTTTATTTGATTTTATAATAAAAAACATGTTTAAATTTTAAACATGTTAGATACATAATTTATAACTTTATTTCAAGGTTTACGAATAAATTTTATTTCAATAAATTTGTTTTGTCATTTTAGAATAAAATCTATGGGGAGTCATGCTTGAAATATGGTGTCAAGAAAAAAATTTAGCTGAAGGGGGAGTAGAGGATAGAATTTGATAAAATTAATATTCGACCATTCACAGATCCCCTACTCCCTCCAAATTTGGTCCAAATCGTATAAACCGTTTTCAAAATGTAGGTGTTCAGTGGAAAATACGTTTACGCAGATGCATGAGCGAAATATTATAGGAATATAATAAAATTGATATAGGGCCAACTAGGTACTAACTGGAATGATTCCAGACTATTTCCTAAGAATTGGGTAAATATTTCTATCAATTATCCCCGAACACAAATTTGACTACAGATTTGCCCATATTTGTCTCTAAGTGTCTAAAAAGTAAAAGGCAATTGAAAATTTTATATTTTGAGGAGATAAATAACCTTCAATCATGAGAAAAGCAAAAATATATCAAGATATATTGTGGAAGAAATATTTATAGAAATCATCGATAAAAAACATGAATCAATGGTTTTAAGAGTTTATTTATAAAAATAAACTGAAATAAAAAAAAATATTTTTTGAATTTTGGGTGAGAGAGGATATAAAAACAGAATAATATAGGACATAATAAGATTTATGATGGTATATATGGAATAACCATTAAGGATTTGTGTTGTATACACAATTGTTTTTAAAACTAAAGGTGGTAATTTTGACTACAACCAATATAATAGATTTTAGTTTATATTTATAATTTTAGTTTATATATATAATTTTAGTTTATATTTAATGTATTTATTTATGCATTAAAATTAAGTTGAAAACCTGTTTTATTTTTTTGCATTGACCCAAATTTGTATTAAAATTAATTTAGTTAAGTATAAAATAAAGCTGGAAACTTGGATTATTTTTTCACCAATCCAAATTTATACTAAAATTTATTTATTTATTTGTTAATATTAACAAATATAACATTTATATATTAAAATGAAACTGGAAACCTTCAATTTTTTTTTTTTTATCGATCCAATATTTGTATTAAAATAAAGCTAGATACCAATTATCAATTATGTTTTTTAAGCAACCCAATATTTGAATTACAATTTATGTTTTAACCCATTTACTATCAATTATAAAAAAATTGAGAAAACAAAATAAAATGAGCTTGAATTATTTTAATGAGGCATTAAAGATGGAAAATATGAGTTTTTGTATTTTTGGGGCAAATGGGATTGAAAGGGTCAAAATAAAGCTAGATCCAGTAAAATTTTTTTGACGAAAAAAAAAACCTATATTATTTTTTTTTTGCAGCAAACCAATATTTGTATTAAAATTTATGTATTAATATTTTTATAAATGTGAACCATTGTCTTTTACCTCATAATAAGCTAAGAATCCAGCCGCTCTTGTATATTCTCCGGCTTCAGCAGGCCTAGGAGCAGGAGCATTCAGACCGTGGTCCTTCTCGCTCGACAATGTAAAACCTTGACCATACATCGGCATACCCATCACCAATTTTCTACTTGGAACTCCTCCATTTATCCAATAGTGTATAGTGTAATTCTGAAAAGTTCAATATAAATACAATTAAATCATTTAAAATATTTTGGTATAGTTATCAAATTTAATGGTAATACTGAGCAACATACAGCATTGAAGTAATAGAAGTCATCTTCAGGATGTTCATACATCGGGGCAACGTGTCCTGTTTTCTTGTCCCATTGACCGTGATAGTCATAAGTCATGACTGATATCCAATCCAAATATTGAGCCATTACCGGAAGATCGTATCCTAGTTTAAAAAATAATAATAATAATAAAGATTTAAAAATATAATAATATATTGAAATCTTAACAAAAATTGATGGTACTCTTTTACCCTTTGATAAAAGCGTTTAATACGTACCAACATCAATAATGGTCTTGCTCGGTGATACAGCTGCAGAAAGCAGGAGACCATGCTTATTAAATTCAGTCTTTAATTCTTTCACCCACATTGCAAAGGCTTCTTTGTCGGAGTCTTTCCCTTGGTTACAATTAGTCTGTAAATAATTAACAAATCATAATGTAAATTATACTGCATTACAACTGTTTTAAAGATATTTTTGGAATTAAACGTGTTGATAAAAAAAAAAATATTACCATCTTGAACTGATGAACTTATATGAACATGCTATTTATACCTCATGATGTTATAAATGTCTTTATCTGAACATCTGGGAGGGTACCTAACCCTTGAACATGATGAGGGACAGAAAAATGATTGACACCTGTCAGGGTCAAAATCCATTAGGCCGGTATCAGTCTGGAAAAGGAATCGGCAGGCAAGATTGCAGGATGTCAATTATGGTATATTCCAATCGCTTATTGGGCTCTGTTTATAGCAGATATATAACCCAACCACAGACCAAGACATGCACCCAATGATTCGTATATATTAGGTGTTCATTTATAATGTTATGATATTTTATGGCAAAACCATCTACTGGTACTGGTACTGGTAACAATGGGGGAAAAATGTCAGGCAAGTGGGTCTACTGGTCCTTTTTGCCAACCCCAAAACAGACCAATGATTCTTTTTAAGACTTTTATTCCTCTATATCGAACCTTTTTGACTTTCTAATGAAATTTAAAAGGGACAACCAATCTATAGAGGATGCTTCATATTCTAGGGTTTTATCACACTCACAGTATGCTATATAATGTAGGGCAGTTTCTGGGGCCTGTCCACATAAGTGACAGGTTTCATCGTGACCTACACCAACTAACTTAAGCTTCTTTGAGCTTGTCAATCATCTATCTAGATCA
Organism: Halyomorpha halys; assembly: GCF_000696795.3. Classification (NCBI taxonomy): domain Eukaryota; kingdom Metazoa; phylum Arthropoda; class Insecta; order Hemiptera; family Pentatomidae; genus Halyomorpha; species Halyomorpha halys. Next base: position 34,828 of record NW_027106223.1, on the reverse strand, counting down.
TTTAATCATTTCAGTAAATCATTTTATTATATTATATTATTCACAGATCTATTAAATGTAAATAAATACTTTGTTCCTTTGAGTAGCTTTGAAGATCATATTACCAAATACCACTCCTTAATATATTACATATTTCAATGGTAACAATATTTTATAAATATAAACCTATATATAATTCGTAAACTGGTAAATACGCTAGGCCTTTGGAAAGGTAATCCAATAATAATAGTTTTAAGGACTAAAATAATTTTAATTAATATAAATATATTTGGATAATTACCTCCGGTAATTATTCTGGCATCTCAGATACTAAACAGGTTTAGATTCAAAGTTAAATTGTAGAAAAATGCTAATATTCTTTTTATTAATATTGCTATTAATAACAAAAAATATTAATAAGTCTTTGTTTGTTTGTTAGTTTTGAAAGGGGGTTTAACAGCCTGGTCACCAACGCCCAAATAAGTCTTTGTTTAAACAGTTCAATAGTGAAATTTCATTTATATTTTCAACTCTTTATTTTCAAAAACCTTAAGGCCCTGTTCTTTCCTTAGTATAAGATACCATATTTTGTATCCATAAAGAACAGTAGGAAGGATAATTGTTTGATAATTGGGTGTGGCCAAAAGAACTCAAATAGTAATTGATCTATTTATTGTGAGCCAATGTTTTGCCGCACTTTTCAGGGCTTTTTCAAGACTAATAAAGATAACAAAACAAAACATAAAATAAAAAAAACAACTAAAATAATGTAACAAGTTATTTATTTGTTTGTATCTTTTTTAGCCCTGATGAAGCCCTGCAAAGTGGGGCGATACGTTGGCACAATATAAATAGTTTAATTACTATATGTGTTATGTTGACTGCACCCAGGCCATCTTCCTTTTATATACAATGACCGAAGAAACTATTTGCACACTTTGTCTTTTCTTTATATAATGAATTTAAATAATAATAAAGTAGTTTGAGGTTCTTTAGTAAAAAGTACAATTAAAACTTGTTAAAAAACAGTATAAATTCAATTAAAAATATAGATCATAATAAAAATTTATTTAAACATAATATAAACACAAGGAAAAAAGTATTTGCTCTCTATGTTTGTTTACTTGCTCTTGTTTGTATGATTGGATGATTATAAATCCTGTTCTTTTCTATCAGTATTATAAAATATTTCAATCTATTAAGTTCATTTTAATTATTTAAATTTAACCGATCCTAATGCCAAAAACAAGTGAACTAAGTGCCGCTACTCGCAAAAAAAGTTATATTATTTCGAAATCAAAGAAAAGCGTATTGTGAAATAGCGGATTTGTTAGGTATTAATTTTTCTTATTTAACTTTTAATTAGGAATTCAGGATTGGTATATTTTTATGCATGATAATGATCCGAAACATACAGCAAACAAAACTAAAGAGTGGTTAATATTTAATATTCGTCAACAACTTCATATCCCTCCAGTCTCCTGGCTTAAACATAATTGAAAATTTCTTGCATATTTTAGATAAAAATGTTCGGAAACGCCAAATAACTGGAAGATACCATGTTAAGGATCTTTTACAGTAAAAATGGGAACAAAATAACACAGATTTAATTAAAAACCTTGTCCACTCAATGCCATGATGTTTACAAGTGGTAATAGATGCCAATAGACTTCATACAAAATATTAGATTTAAAAAAATAATAATAAAACGCAAGGTTTTTCATTTGAATTTTATTTGTAGTTATTAAGTTATAAAGTTTTATTTTTGAAGTAATAGGGTTTTTTTATTGCATAAATTCATAATTTAATAAAAAAAAAAACGTGGTGTGCAAATAGTTTCTTCAGTCATTGTATTACACATGGTCAATCAACAATCTTCTGATAATTTTTTTGTAATTTCTAACCTTATGTTTCTGGACAGGGACAGGATCTAAGCAATTTTTAAATTAAAAAATAACAAGCATTTCCCGGTTTTAACCTCACTTTTATTTTATCATCGATTTTATTTATTCTAAAATTCTGTAATCCTAAACACTTAAACCTCTCTACCTATTCAAATGTATTTCTTCCAGTATTTATATCAATAAAATTGTTGCTGTTTCTACCAACCATATATTTTGTTTTATCTGCATTTATTTCGAAATCTTGTTCCTTACTAGATTTTATTGAAATAGTTGTTTTAAGTTTTATAGTTTCCTCGTCCTCAACCAATAATACCAAGTTAGTAAATCCAAGCATTTTACCATCTAAAGTTTCTGTCATGCAAATCCATACTAGATAATGATAATAACTTAAAAAATGAAAACAACATTAATACCTGCCAACATTTGGGATATTCCCAGTCCAAGTCCAGACCATCAAATTTATATTTCAGCAAAAATGGAACAGCGTGAGCTATAAATTTCGACCTGGCCGCTGGATTGTTTACTAGGCGACTGTACTTGTCTCCTTGAGAGTCATTCCATCCACCAAGGGCCAAGAGCACCTTCACGCCCTTTCTTCTGAACCAGACTACTCGGTTGTAGAAATCTGGATTCAATTTTTAAATTAAGATTTTGAAAATTATAGTATAAAATGAGTCAATGAGTAATGATAAATTATCATACTATTATCGGTATCAGCCCAGGAATCATGAGATTTGATAATGAGTTCTGAATAATCGAGAACAGCAAAGCCGTAGATAATATGTGTGCAAAGATCATAGTCAATGTCTTCAGGAAGGTATTTTCCACTTCCTTGCCTATACCATGCCCAATTGGTAAAGTAACAGACCACTTTGTAGTATCCTAAAATAATATTGGAATGATGATTGGTTAGTATTATTTAAAATAGAGTTATAATTTATACAAATATAAGATGAGAAATCTTAGATATTATTTATATCGATCAAAATGACAAAACTAAGATTTAAATACATTAAAATGACAAAACTAAGATTTAAATACATTCTAATGACAAAACTATTATTTGAATACATTATCTACTAGGATATAGTAAAGATTATTCTCTGTATTATATTATTCTTTATTAGGAATTTCACATTTTAAAATACTTTTTGGTAATATTGCCTCATTTTCAGGTATACTTGTGCTGTAATCCTTATTACCAACATACCAATATATAATCGGAAAATTCCTCTGTTTACTTGGACTAATGTTCAAAATATTATGATACGGATATTACCATTATATATTGGCATGTTAATAAGGATTACAGTACTAGTGTACCTGTGGATGGCGCAATGGCCCGGAACGTTTTTTTTTAAAATGTAAAATTCCTAATAAAGAATATTATACCAGAGACGATCTTCACTATACCCTAATAGATAAAAAAAACTTCTTCCAATGTCTTAGCTCCTTTCTTAAGAAGTTAGAAGGAAAGATAACCTTAGATAAGAAAGATAATAATTAGGTTAAGAAAGATAACCTGAAAGAGGGTGCTGATAAGGTGTTTCAGGCCATGGTTCTTCAGTCGTCGTACTAGTCCAGGACCATTCAGTTTGTTCCTCAGGCTTCCAGGTCCATTCAGTTGTGGTTGATGGTTTGTAAGTTGATGAAACTGTGACAGAGGGAGCCTCAGTGGCTATGACCACATCTGTATCACCATTATCACCACCGCTGGATCCTTCACAATCGGCTGATTTGGGCCAATCACAGATCATTTTTTTCTGAAAATAATTTTTATTAAAATTGGAAATCTTCCATTTTTATGCAAAGAAGTTTAAACAATTATTGTGAATTTATATTTAAAGAGAGGAACAGAGATAAATCTTGAAGAACACAACAGAAGAGGGACAATGTATTCTTTTAATTTTTAGTAACAAGTATCAAACCTGATTCCAATGAAGACCAGGAGCACACGTATGGACTTCGTATTTGTCCCATTGACATTGCAAGTATTTATTACAATTCTTGTGATGTGGAGCGAATATACCTCTATTACATCCCTGTTCGGCTTTAACTAAAACAGCTGGAAGAAAAGAAGAATAAAGAATTAATTAAGTTATGTTCTTCTAACAATGATTTTATAATAAAATGTTAATAAGTACCAGTATTTGGAGAACACTTCGATGAAAATGACCAATCACATATATTTGTGTCCATGTTCCAGTGCAAACCAGGAGCACAAGGCTGCTCGATAAGGATTCCGTTAACGCACATATAAAAAGCTGCGCAGTTACCAGACACTGGATAATATTGTCCATTTTGGCACAACATCTATAATCATAACAACAATAATATTAAATTTATTTTCTATGATAGATTGGAATGTTAATATTTTTTTCATGAAATCCTTATAGTGAAAAATTCTTCCTACTTTAAAATATTCTTATATCACAACCTTGGGTTGGGGTTGGGATAAAAGTTTATTAATAGTGTTTGCAGATAAATAATTTTGACTAGGGTTTTAATGGATAATTGACTAATTTGATATTAATGTTTTGACCAGGGCAGAATAGCCTGAATGAAGTTTTTAGAGTGGTTTAAATTATATGTTTTAAAAATGGTATTGAGTAGATTGTCCCTGAAGATGTCCGGATTGGCCGAAACGTTGGACGTATAAAAGAAATAAAAAGTTTTGAGACTATAATTGGATAGTGTTTGAATTATTTATTAAAAAATTACCAGTCTCAAGAAAATATTTAAGATTATAAATAAATGTATGGTTAAAGTTCAGGCCGATCTATGCCATGAGTGATTATGAGAAGGGTTTACTTCAGTCAGTCTTTTCGTATCACCTCTTTATTCTTGCTATGAGGAAAGTGGTGAAAAATTACAGCATTGATACATCTGATGCTATATTTAATAGGACCATACAGATCCTTGGATATGTAGACGATCTGAAAATGATTAGAAGATCCTTCAGAGCCATCTCAGATGATTTCCTTGCTCTTGAAGGTCGAGCAATAAGAATGGGACTTGAGATTAATGAAAGTAAGACTAAATGGGACAGGAAGCAATGGACCTGTTCATTTGAGTTCATTCATCTGGGATCTCAAGTAAATGTGGGTACGAATGAGATGGTATAAATTATAAAAAGAATTGCTGCTTCCAACACGTGTTTCTGTGGACTTCCGAGACATTTCAAGAGCAATACTCTTTTAAATTTAGAGATCAAATTTATTTATTTTTAACGAATACATTTTTTTGTATACTTATGAACAAGTAGCTAACCACAATACCAAATTTATAATTTAAAATTAATAAGCAATTGAAACATTAGCCGAAGAAATTAAATTTTACTAAAAATTAATTAACTAACTCATTTAACGTTAAAGCTAGAAAACTTTACTGAAAACCAATATTATCCATAAATTTTAAAATAGTTGATCCCTTTAATTATTCTGGGTTAGGCAAATAATATCTTATACATAAACCTCAAATGGCTCCTTTGTTGTTGTAGTAGGTTTTCGTGTTGTAGTTGTTCGTTCTGTTGTAGTTTGCCTAGTTGTTGGCTTTTTTGATGTAGGCCACCAATCCTGTGTAGTGGGTTTTGTAATCAACCAATCCTCTGTGGAAGGCTTGGCATTGATTTCTGAAAAATAATAAATTTAGCAATGAATGGGATAATAATAAGTTTTGGTGACAATTATACAGTGAAGCATTCATATATATCTAACTAGAATAGAACAGAACTTTATGTTATAGTTATACAATCTTGTACAAATCAGACAAGTAAAGATGAAATGTTTCTTCCTCCTTCACGCTCTCACACATCTCTTTCCTCTTGTCCCTTCCTTGTTCACTTTTCCGGACATTCTATATTTATTTTAGCTCATTACTGTTTACTCCTCTGTATTATTGTGCATTTTTTACCCATCTCTCCTCAAATCTATCCTAGGACCCCCTACCTTTTCCTAAACAATACTCCTTTCTTATTCTATACATCAGTCAAAAATCTTGGTATCACTTTTGATCAAACTTTATCCTGGAAACCACACATTGCCCAAATTTCCTGTCGAACCATAGCTACCTCAAAGCAATTGAATAGAATCCGTAATATCCTTCCACTTAAAACCAGTAAACTCTTAGTTTCCTCTCTTGTTTCCACCCACTTTGTCTATGACTGCATGGTATATGGTGGACTCTTGGGTAATCGCGAATCTAAACTTAAATGTCTTATGAATTGCGCAGTATGATTTATTTTTGAGATAACGCTGAGTTGAAGTGGTTCTATTCAATCTCGCTCACCCTTCCTGTATCTTAGAAAACTTGAAATTCAAATTCTCAGTCCAATCCTATACTACTAGGTCCCGTTTATTTGACATCTACCCTCTACAACACCAAACTGGTGCGTTTGATAAATAATTTTTTTACCCGAGCTGCAATCTCAGGAACTCCATTACTTCTAACATAAGTCACGTATCAACCCTTCCTTCGTTTAAAACCCTTCTATTTAACTACCTTTTGCTTCACCACATTAATCTATTATTATAATAGTACAGATATTTTGTAATTACCTTTTTGTTTTGTTTTTTATTTAGTCAGTTAATTTTTTAATTAATCTATTATTTCTTCTCTGTGTATAAGTTATAATTAAGTGTGGCCACATTGTTTTATGGCCAAAAAATGTTATAATAAAATTAAAATTACCTTTGTAATTGTTCTAAAGGGAGGGACCTAGTTGCAGAAAAATAAACTATTTTTCATTTCATTTCATTGTAGCATATATTTTGTTTCCTTTATTGTATCATGAATATCATTTTCTTTTTCACATTTCATAATGTTAGTTTAAATATTTTCACAATTGATATATTTTTAATTATGTTCATTTCTTTATTTACATGAACAATGTCCAATTAAAATAAATACAGTCTAGTGTATTTTAAAAAAATGTTCATGATCAAACAATAAAATGGTATTGACCAAATTATTTGAGTTAGTTTTGGTCTAGTTGTGAAGTGGAACATAAATTATGGGGCAT
>NW_027106223.1:26462-27210 GCF_000696795.3 Halyomorpha halys | reverse complement strand
TTAATTGAACTTATTTGTGTTTTTCATTGACCGCACCCCCAACCATCTTCTCCTCGTTCATCATCCACGGTCAACTATCTCTCATAATTATGAATCTCTTATATAAATAACAAATGCTTTCTGCTGTGTTGAAATATTCTAGATTTTTGTAATCATTAATTTTCAGTTTAATTTTGTATAAATGTTGGATAATGAGAAATTTTTGTGTGTAATGTTTCCATAAGGGAGTGCGGTAGCCCTAGAGTAAGGTGCGTGGTTACTAACTCCAAGTACCCGAGTTCAAATCCGGCTGGGCAGAAAATTGTTTTCTGTTACACTGTAGCCGTGAGTCAAATCCTGTGGGTTCTGGAGCCCTCCTGGGGTCCACCCAGCCTTCTAAATTGGGTAAAAATCTGGCGGTCAAGCGTGATTCTGACCAAATCACCTCCTTATACAACTGTTGGTCTAGTAACAGTAATTCCTTACGAAGTACTGAACCCCTGACCCTTCATGGGTTGTAGCGGGACAGATTTGAATTTTTTAAAAAAATTAATGTTTCCATAGCAACCTATTTAATATAATGTAACCATAGCAACATCTCAAATATAAATAACTTTTAATTAAAAAAAAAAATACAAACTATCACTACAACTTATAACAGGAACTTCAGCCGTACTTTTTTACTACACACTATACTTAGTACACTTTATTAGCTACTAGATATCTTGAGCTCCATATTTAAGAATCATAAAGAAAAATAAGAAGAAGA
>NW_027106223.1:20336-25164 GCF_000696795.3 Halyomorpha halys | reverse complement strand
GGGTGAAATTCAAAAGGTGTGTTGTATCCACACGTTCGTTTTTAGTTTGCATTGTTTTAGAACTGCCAAAAGATGAATTTTTGTGTTCTCCGAGTTTTAATTAATTAAATTTACTATTTACTTTTTATTTCTTTTCACCTTAGCAATTAATATTGAAATACAATCATTACTATTTTTTTTTTTTACTAATTTGTTTCCATTACTTTCATATTTTAGTTTCACAGTTTTTAAAAAGTTTCTCAATTAATATCTTAATCTATTAACTAAAATATTTTTAATGCAATTACGAATTTACAGATTCTTATTTTATATGATAGTTTCAATTATTTATCCTTTTTGGAATATAATCATTGAAATTTTTCTTTTGTTTTTAATTGTAATTTTTTAAAACATTTTAGTTTTTAAAGTGTTTCATATTGTAATATGCTCTTTTATGAGTAAATCATTATTTTTTATATATAAAAGATTTTTAGTATAATATACTCTTTTATGAGTAAATAGTTATCTTTTATATATAAATGATTGTTAGTAGGTTTTATGTGATTTATCATTTCAACATGTTTATCTGTATTATTAAACCTAAAAGCAAGCTAACCAATTTTGTTCAGTAAAATATGCAGTCACAAAAGATATCGTTCAAATTTAAAATGGCGTCATATGTCTTCTGAAAAGTTTGTTGAATCGTGGCCATGTCGACAAGAATCAAATATTTTAAAAAACTTTATTTTAAGTTCCCATCATAATTGAAATTACTATAAATTTAAGAAAAAATAGAAGTTATGAATAAATGTTCATGAAGAAAATCACATGCAAAAACTCAAAACTGTTGTGCTACAATCGATGTTCACTTTGAACATTGAGAGAAAGATCACGGTTCGAGAGGACATCAGTTGCTTAGGCGTGGGCGGTGGATGGTGTTTCCTGGATGGTGAATGGTGTTCACCATCTCTTGTCCAACTCAAGGGTGGACATCTTGAAGAAGGAGACATCGAAGAAAAAAAAATTCTTTGTTTGGATTGTCAAACAACCCCCCTGGGTGGATGAGAAGTGAATTGAAAACTTTGAGAACCAAGGTTTTGTTTTGTTAGTGTTTGTTTAAAAATCATCAAAAGAAGACTCGATGAAATTAGTTAGTTTTGTTCTAATACCTAAAATTAAATACATTTGTAAAATAGATATTAATTTAAATTAAGTTTTATTAAAAATTAGTGTTCTGATTGCCTAGAAACCCGCCCTGAGATTAAGAGTCTATAATATTACATATAATAAAATATAAATTCTCATGTCTATTTAATATTTAATCTTTTCATATTCCAAAATATACTTCAGATATGAGAATCACTGAAAACTATAAGATTATTTTTATTTAATTTTAATTAATTTTTTAACATTACAATATTATATATAAAATTTGAAATAATTTTTGTTTTTAATCCTTTTTCCAAATTGTTTCTTAATTCAGAACTTTTTGTAGTTGTATATTTGGAAATAGTTTTTTTTAATGCAAATTATATATATATTTTTTTGCTGCACATTTTATAATTCATGTGGTATATTCTCTGTGCCGGATAAATATCAGTATTATCATTCTAGCTCATGTAATATATTCTTTTATATACATAATTATTACTTCTTTGATTAGATCAAGACAGTTTACTTCCATCAAATCCATCCATTTAAAACCATCAAAGATTTCTTTTCAATTCAGCTCAGAACCTTTGTTTTTAAAACAAATTTTTTTGATATAACAAAATTTTAATTATGAGATGTAATGGAAATTTAATTTTTTAATACTCGCAAATAAATTCACATAAATAAGAAGAAAGGTATAAATCTCATAAGAAGAACAATAAAGATCTTATCAGTGTTTCTCATAATGGCCACCAACAGCACTTTGAGCAAAAAGATATATCTGTTGGCAGACTTAAACCAATGCTCACTTAATAGAAACTTGTGAACGCAGTACAATTTCTTTGATTTTTGCCCAAAACTGACTCTCAACAGTCCACAAATTCAGGCCAACTTATACCAGCCAATCCAAATAATCCACCCACAAGTTTGCGCATGTGAGAATTTGCCATTGTTTGGAAAATGTGTAGAGGCACCTTAACAAATGATAAATGTATGTAAGATAGCCCAAAGTTTGTTTGTTTTATAACTTTTTTTAACTCAAAATATATTTTTTTTAAGCAAGTATTGCTTACTAATAACGTAAAACTCTTTATCATAAAGATAAATAACTTTTAATGTTTAGAAAAGTTAATTCATAAGGAACTGAATGCATTATGGATAATAATAATCCATTCAATTCGTTATTTATATCAAATTCATCATTAAAAATAAATTCCAATGACCTGTTGTGGTTGATGTAGAAGGTTTATTAGTAGTAGTTGTTTTAGTAGTGGTGGGTCGTTTTGTTGTGGTAGTTGTCTCAGGGACCCACCAAGGTGTTGTAGTTGTAGAAGGTTTTGTTGTTGTCGACTCTGGAACCCACCAAGGCGTTGAAGAAGTAGAAGGCTTTGTAGTTGTTGATTCAGGTGTCCACCATGGGGTAGAAGATGTTGAAGAAGTAGTGGGTTTCTTTGTGGTTGTGGTTCTCCTTGTTGTTGTAGTTCTCCTTGTTGTTGTTGTAGTTCTTCTTGTTGTTGTTGTGGTCTTGCTTGTTGTTGGTTTAGTTGTTTCCGGAGTCCACCATGGAGTGCTCGATGTAGGTTTCGTAGTTGCCTCTGTCCATTGAGTGTGTTGATGTTCTGTTGTTGTAATGCCTAATATAAAACAATATCTTAGAATTTGTAACAATTAATATTTTGGCCTTAGTTTTAAAATTTTACAAAATTTTTAAATATAATGTGATATCCTCTTTTATGAGTAAATAGTTATTTTCATATATAAATGATTTTAGATACGTTTTTATTTTATGTATCAATGTTTCAATATTGTTCATTTGCTTTGTTAAACCAAAAATAATGCTAACCAGATTTGATCAGTCATATATGGAGAGAAAAGATCGTTATTAAAAAAAAAAGAAGATAGCGGTGCGTGTCTTGCGAAAAGTTCATTGAATCCTGGTCATGTTGAGAAGATTCAAATATTTTAAAAACTTTATTTAACTTTTCATCATAATTGTAGTTACAGTAAATTTAAGGATAAGTATTAAAGAAAATTATTCATAAATGAAATCATAAGAAAAAACTCAAAACTGTAGTGCTACAATCGATGTTGAGAACTAACACCTAGAGTAGGGGAAGGAAGAAAACTTGGTTTTTGTTGGATTTGTTGCTTAGGCACGGGCAGAGAATGATGTTTCCTGGATGGAGCAGGTCCTCATCACCTTTTGTCTAGCTCAAGGGTGGACATCTTAAAAAAGAGGACATCGAAGAGACACCCAAGCAGAATAAGGGACTCTTTGTTTGAATCGCTAAACAACACACTTCGGTGGATGAGAAGTGAGTTGAAAACTTTTAGAGGAACAGGTTTTGTTCAAAATCAGTGTTTGTTTGCTGAAAGATTGTTTACAGCAAGTGTTAGTTTGTTGAGAAAGAAGAAAAAGAAAACCATCTGTCATCATAGAAGATTGTATAAATTGGTTAGTTTCACTCTACCTAAAATTAAATACATTTGTAAAAGTAGATATAAATTTAATTAAGTGTTATTGGTAAAAAATTGTCTGTTATGATTGTCTTGAAACCCGCCCTGAGAATTAAGAGTCTATAATATTATATATAACTTTTAAGTTAATATAAAAATTAATTCAATTAAGTTGTATTAATTTTCGGAAATCCTTCTTATGTTAATATGTTTATACAACAGACTCACATCTCCTAAGGGTATATATATTAAGGTATATGAAATGTTGGATTTTAAGTGAATATATAAAACTGCATATCATCACATGCTGTTTTTTTTAATCAAAATTAAAACCATTCACTTCAATACAATTTTCCCAGCGGAACTTCAAAGCTTAGATGCCTGTCTTAACAAATTCTGATCTTTAGAATAAAAAATTCAGATATCAAATTTTTCAGGCTGTCTTCATTTTTATACTGTTTAACCTGTAAAAACAGACCCAAATGTTTAAAAAAATGAAAGTCCGTTGGTGAGAGGTCCAGTGAATGGGCTGGGTGCTGCAAAATTCATATTCCAATTCATGTAATTTCGCAAGTGTTCTGTGTGATGTATGTGTGACCATCACGGTCCTTTGGGTCTTCCTCACGGTTTGTTTTGTAGTGAAAAATCACCGGACCGAAATTTTTCAAACCAACACTGCTCTTTTTGATCTTATCATTACAGTATTCTCCCCAAACGCCAGGTTTATGTTGCGTGCAACTTTTCCAGCATTATTACCAAGTTTATACTCATACAAGAAAAATACACGAATATTGGTGGAATTTATATTGGTACAAAATTCAATACAAATAACAAAAAGGAACACTTATGAGAAAATCAACTTTGTTAAAATGTGACTCTAACGATAGACAGTACGACTATAAATGAGGTTATGCCAGAAACAAAAGCATAATGAAATCAGGAAGAGTGCTGAAGAGTGAATATGTGCATCCAAAAAAAAATCCGACATTTCATATGCACCAACTAAATATAATGTAATATGCTCTTTTTGAGTAAATAGTATATTTTGATGTATAAAGGGTTTTTAATATGTTTTATTTTATGTATCATTTTAATATTGTTCATTTGGTTTGTTCAACCAAAAAGCAAGCTAACCAATTTTCATTGTCTATAATAAATTCGTGATTCAAAACAAAACCAAGATGGTGGTACGTATCCTTCAGTCAAAAAGTCCGTGGAATTGATGCCTTGAGGCCATGTT
>NW_027106223.1:18960-20286 GCF_000696795.3 Halyomorpha halys | reverse complement strand
CATATAACAACTTGATAAAGCAGTTCAGTTTGGTGCTCACCAGCTTCAGGATCCAAAGTAGTTGTCGGAGGGGCAGGTGTAACTGGAGGCTTTGGTCTCGTGCAACCACTTGCAAGAGTACCCTTTACATCTCGTCCAAGTGCTTTATTAATAGCTGAAAGAAGTGGAAACTGGCCATCGCAGCAGAGGTTTTGGAAATCGTCCAAGTCTATTGTCCATGCCATCAAACCTCCGAGTCCATTTGACTTGACAAAGCTAGCCTATAAAATTTAGAAAACACATTTTCATTTCAAATACTACTAATTTTAATATTTGAAATGAAATTAAATATAGTGAAAAAATAATTTTATTCAGAGACAAATATCCCCTTAGAATAAATACATGGTTCACACATTATGAATAGTATTGCCTTCGGGAGGTTTGATAGAGCCACTTCAACTCAGTATACCAATGTGAGACATGAGAGTACCTCAGAAATCCAAAGATTCTATGGGATGGACTTTCAGAATCTTAGGAATTGTTTAAATACAGTTATGGATTTGTGTGTGATCTGATAAATATGATTATTCTAGGAAAGATGTTGGTCAAAGGCCACTCCAAAGTTTTTTTATTGTGGTGTGGAAGTGAATCAGTTGGTTTTTAAGGAAAAGTAAGGGATAATAAGGGTGGGAATAAAGTAGGAGCTTGGAGCCAATAAGAATTGTCTTAGCTTTTGCAGTGTTCAATTTCAAATCATTGATGCCTATGTATTGTATAGAATAGTAATTCTCAAAGTGTGCGCCGGGGCACTCTGGTGTCGTCATAAGGGCACCACAAAATATTCAATTATTAAAAAATATATAGGTATTTTTATTTCTAATGCTTAACTAACTACTTCAAACACATATTTTCAAAATTTAAATGTATACTTATATCCATTCGTACCTTTTCTGCTATTGATTTGTCGTCATCAAAACTGACCCACTGATCACCTGAATAAGCATATGGTCCATATTCTGTTGTTTCCTTTCTCCAGCTGTTTTTTCTTACTGAAATAGAACAATTAATTAAAAAAGTAATCGTTAATATGAATTCATCAATTAAAACAAATGGATATATAAAGAAAAATAAATGTGTAGAAAAAATTTTTAAGCAAAAACAAATTTGATTAAATTAAGATGGGCTGATCTTACTTCACCAATATTTTAATATTGGAGAAGTTTGTTGGGGGGTGTGGTCAGCAAAGAACAACATAAATAAACAAAACCATATTTATTTATTTTATGCCGCCGTTTCGACCTGAGTTTCGGGTCTTCATCAAGGCTATAGGTGAAAAGAGATAACAAC
>NW_027106223.1:15030-16959 GCF_000696795.3 Halyomorpha halys | reverse complement strand
TAGCATATTTCATAATAAGCCAACATGCCAGGTTGCGCAGTCCATTTGCCTGCGTCACCAGGGCCTTTTGTCTTGCTATTGATTCCTGTATCCTTTTTATTAGCTAACGTATAGCTCTGACCGTACATTGGAACGCCCAAAACCAATTTTGATTTATCTACTCCACCACTGGTAAGCAACTCCAATGATTTACCCTAAAAAAAAAAAAAAGAAAGATTAACAATAACTATAATAAGAAAATATAATTCTTGTACTTTTTCAGGATCTTCGTATACTAACAATGTTGTAATATGAATACTTAGATGGTGGATGACCCTTGATTGGTGCTACATGCCCAGTCACTCCTTCCCAAGCACCGTGATAGTCGTAACTCATAACAGTGAAGAAATCAACTGATTTACTTAGGCTGGATAAATCGTAGCTTTTCTTAATCACTTCCGGATAACCACTTAAACTGACAGAGAGAAGAAGCGGCGGATCTTCCTTGTCAAAAGCTTCTCTCATTTCCTGGAAAAATGTGAAAATAAATATTTTATTCTTATAAAATAAAAAATATTTCCATTGAGGAATTATTAGTTTATTATTTTGTAGATTAATATGAGGACAAGGGATGTGATAAACAAACAAACTTATTTATTTGTGCCGATGTTTCGACCTGAATTTCAGGCCTTCATCTGAGCTAAAAAGAAAAAAAGAAATAACAACCATCACTCAGAGAAACATAAAAATAAAGGGGAAAATAATAAACAAACAAATTTGGAAATATTTACTGTAATATGCTCTTTTTGAGTAAATAGTATATTTTTATGTAAAAAGGGTTTTTAATATGTTTTTATTTATGTATCTTTTTAATATTGTTCATTTGCTATGTTAAACCAAAAAGAAAAAAAAAACAATTTTCATCAGTATAATATGCAGTCACAAAAGATATCGTGCAAGGCCAAGTTGGTGGTGTGAGTCCTGAGTTCGTTGAATCGCGGCCATGTTGAACAGATTCAAATATTTTAAAAACTTTATTTAACTTTCCATCATAATTGTAGTTACAGTAAATTTAAGAAAAAATAGAAGTCAAGAATAAGTGTTAAAGAATAATGTTCATAAAGAAAATCATAGGAAAAAACTCAAAACCGTAGTACTAAAATCGATGTTGATAACTAACAACGAGAGAAGGGGAAGGAAGAAAACTTGGTTTTTGATTCATTCGTTGCTTAGGCACAGGCAGGGAATGATGTTTCCTGGATGAGGAGGTCCTAATTATCTCTTGGGTGGACATCTTGAAAAAAGGAGACATCGGAGAGTCACCCACAAAGAAAACCGGATTCTTTGTTTGGATTTCCAAATAACACACTTCGGTGGATTGTGAGTAAAAAACTTTTAGAGGACCAAGGTTTTGTTTCGCCAGTGTTTGTTTGGGTTTGTTGAAGACAAAGAAAATCATCATAAGAAGATTCTATGAAATTGGTTAGTTTAAGTGTTATTAGTTGTAAAGTGTCTTTTTCTGATTGTCTAGAAACCCGTCCTAAGATTAAGAGTCTATTATATTATAAAATTCTGTTATCTATTTAATATTAAAGTTTTTAATTTGAACCCAAGCTATCTTTTATATGTGAAATTAGTTAAAACTAATAAAATTATTTTTATTTTATTTTAAATACTTTTTTAATTATTACATTGTATTTATAAATAGTAGTTGATTGATAACGATAGAAGATGAAATATAATATTATAGAAGTAAGAATAATATAAAATAAATTAAGAAAATTAAAAAAGAGAAAATGTTGAGGAAATAAACATGATAAACCACACAAAGGTGTGGAAGACCATGTAAATGATGAATAATGGAATGAGCATTATAAGATATATAATTAATGTCTAAAAATAATGAAAAACAATTTAAATCAACATAATAAAATGTATGAAAGAAAAATG
>NW_027106223.1:11296-13115 GCF_000696795.3 Halyomorpha halys | reverse complement strand
TACCCCTCACACTTGGGGGATAGAGTGGGCTCAGGGATCCTCAGGTCGATTGTGTAAATATTGTATATTAGAGTGTAAATGTGACTAGAGACTATATTATTTTATCATTATGTTATTTTATTTATTTATTTTTCATACAGATAGTTTGATTATGTTCATTTTGTTTATTCTTTTGGTTTGTATATATTTTAAGAGTTTTTTCTTTCTTTATTTTTTTTTTTTTATTCATTTTATTTTATTTTAGAATGTAGGAGATCATTCATTACTAATACCTATTGTCCACAACTGTGTGGCAGATTGTAATATCTATCAATAAATAAAAAGTATTATTTAAAAAAAAAAAGGGGGTTTTTAATATGTTTTTATTTTATTTATCGTTTCAATATTGTTCATTTGCTTTGTTAAACCAAAAAAAAAAGCTAACCAACTTTATTCAGTCAAATATGGAGTGGAAAGATCGTTATTCAAAAGAAAGAAGATGGCAGGGCGTGTCTTCCTTTTATATATTACACACGGTCAATCAATGATCTTCCAATAAAGAAGTTTTATTTATAATTTTTTGTTCTCTTTTCTGACTGCATACCCTAACCAACTTTTTAAATTAAATCTATGGACAACAAAATCCATTATTTTTTAGATCATATTTTTCCAAACTAGCAAAGAAAAATGAATAGCACTAGTAAAAAACACAACAAAAAAACATATACTTATGATTATAAAGAGATTTTGAATAATAAGAATTATGAGAATAAAGAGATGAATAAATGATTTTTAGGCAATCATGACTTTCCTTACCATTATCAATGTCAGCCCAAGAATCGAAAGGCAAAATTCCGAGGGTGTTTGGTTCCAATGATGCAAAAGCATAAATGATGTGTGTACACAACGATGGTTCGATGTGCTCTGGGATGAACTTTCCTTCTCCTTTCCTGTACCATGCCCAGTTGGTAAAGTAACAGATGACTTTTGGTCCATCTTCTATTAACATCATAAATTTGCTTATTAAACATAATTCCATTTATAATATAATGTGTAATAATAATACATAAAATAAAATGTCCACTCATATGATTGGGTGCTTTTTTATTTTCATGAACCTTATTAATTTATTAACATATTGTAATATGCTCTTTTTGAGTAAATAGTATATTTAGATTTATAAAGGGTTTTTAATATGTTTTTATTTTATGTATCATTTTAATATTGTTCATTTGTTTTGTTGAACCAAAAAGCAAGGTAACCAATTTTTATTGTCTATAATAAATTTGTGATTCAAAACAAAACCAAGATGGCTGTATGTATCCTTCAAAAAGTCCGTTGAATCAAGGCCATGTTGAGCAGATTCAAATATCATAAAATCTAGTTTTGGTTTTTGGCAGGATTTGTTATTTGGGCGTGATTGGGAAATGATTTTCCAAGATGAGGAGGTCCTCATCAATTTCTGTCAAGCAAGGGTGGACATCTTGAAAAAGGAAGACAATCAAGATTCACCCAAGAAGAATAAGGGATTCTTGATTTTGCTGGCCTAATGAGAGGACGTCCGTCGGCTGGAAGCGGGAAAGTTTGGAAGCCATTGTTGTGAGAGAGACATATCTTTTTGGAAGGACTGTAAGCCATTTTTGACGGTAGGACATAGCATTATAGAAAAGAAGATACCAAGAATCATCAAAAGAAGATTGTGAAATTGGTTAGTTTTGGTATATCTAAATTTAAATACATGTGTTAAAGAGATATTAATTTAATTAAGTGTTAATAGTAAAAGTGTCTGTTTCTGATTGCCTAGAAACCTGCCCTGAGATTAAGAGTCTAGTATATTATA
>NW_027106223.1:9381-9821 GCF_000696795.3 Halyomorpha halys | reverse complement strand
TCCTCCAATTACGACACCATTCTTCGAGGGCTGTGATATGGGATTGAAGAGTTTGGGATGGAATTAAAGGGTTATTATTAACAGCGAGCACACATATGTCATCAGGATACGTGGTGAGGATAGTGTTAGGATTGGTTGGGATGTTGAGGTAGTTGAGTTAGATTAAATGATTCTGACTCCAATTGAAGATCTGAGGTACTCTATAACAGAAGGCCTTGACAATGTGTGTTCATACAGGTTAGATAGCTGACTAGAATATCAATTGAAAGGATGAGTTTTACGGGAACTAGCTGTAAATCCTTGAAGGATGAAAACCTCTCTTTATAGGGAACGAGCCTATGAGTTGTGAAGGAGAAGGCAAGTCCTATGAGAACTAGCCATAGGTCCTTACAAAAGGAGTAAAAGGTATAGGAAGGAGGAGAGATCCAAAGAATGCAGAG
>NW_027106223.1:5210-5467 GCF_000696795.3 Halyomorpha halys | reverse complement strand
AAAAAAACTCAAAACTGTAGTGCTACAATCGACGTTGAGAATGAACACTGATAGAAGGGGAAAGAAGAAATTTTTTTTTTTTTTTATCATTTGGTGTTTACGTGGGAGAAGGATGACCCTGAGAACTCTAGCCTACTCTCAGACATCTTGTAGAACGAAGACATCAAAAGAACATCCATGAATATAAAGTGACTCTTTGTTTGGATCGCCGATGAATGAAATTGTTTACATTAAGTGTTTGTTGAGAACTGACATCG
>NW_027106223.1:0-1180 GCF_000696795.3 Halyomorpha halys | reverse complement strand
TAATTGTTAGATTGGAAACGAAACGTTGGACTGTTGATGGTGTAATAAAGAAAGTTGAGACATAAATAGATACCATTTAATTTATTTAAATAATAAATACCAGTCTCAAGAAATTGAAAAGACTATACTGTAATATGCTCTTTTATGAGTAAATCGTTAATTTTTATTTATAACTGATTTTTAGTATAATATCCTCTTTTATGAGTAAATAGTTATTTTTTATATGTAAATGATTGTTAGTAAGTTTTAAGTGATTTATCATTTCAACATGTTTATTTATAGTATTAAACCTAAAAGCAAGCTAACCAATTTTTATCATCTATAATAAACATGTTATTCAAAACAAAGCCAAGATGGCGGCACATGTCCTGGCATGTTGGAGCAGATTCAAATATTTTAAAAAACTTTATCTTAACTTGCCATCATAATTGAAATTACAATACATTTAAGAAAAGATAGAAGTTAAAGATAAATATTAAAGAAAATTATTCATAAAGGAAATCAAAGGAAAAAACTCAAAACCGTTGTGCCTCAATCGATGTTGAGAACCAACAACGAGAGAAGGGGAAGGAAGAAAACTTGGTTTTGGGCATTCGTTGCTTAGGCACGGGCGGGGAATGATGTTGTCTGGATGAGGAGGTCCTCATCATCTCTTGTACAGCCCAAGAGTTTTACAACTATTTATTTTCCGACGTTTCACCCCACTTTGCAGGGCTTCATCAGGGTTAAAAAGATGGCCAGTAGCCAGTAGCCGTTAAACGGCTGGCTACCTCCTACCCACTCCTCCACGCTTCCGCTTCATTGTTGCCTTCTGTTCAACCGTTCGCTTTGAACAGGTAGGTTGTCCTGACTTGTACTTTGCTCATTTATTATCATTATTACTTTTTTTTATTTATAATTATTCTTCAAGACGTTTATTTAATCTCTACTTTCTTCTTTTTTATTTTACGTATTTTTAAAAAAATTTTTACTCTTGCCATACTTATTTTTATTCTTATCATTGTTTATTCAAGTTTATTTTATACTGATTATTTTATGTCTTCCTTCCTTTTATTTATATGTAATTTCTTATCACTTTATTTTTACATAATATTTATCCTAGCTTAAATTACCTTATTGTATCTTATTGTTGTAATATTCTCAGTTTTCTTTTTTTTTTTTTGTATCTTTTTAGCCCTGA
>NW_027106222.1:3889-4787 GCF_000696795.3 Halyomorpha halys | reverse complement strand
ATTTATATTAATTGCTGACTAATATTTAGAAATAGTATATAATTAATTACACAATATCATCCATATTTATTTATATAATTGATTATTATAATAATTATAAATTATTGTTATATGGATTATGTAATTAACTGTCATTAAATTCATGCTCAACAAACAGTTTGAGTTGGGATTGGTTCCTCACTGTTAAGCACTTGCTTCAGTTGCTGTTATTCCACCACGTCCCGCCACTCAGGGTCGTGATCTCCTTCCACTACCTCCGAGATGGGGTGCCACATCATCTTGCCACCTGGTGCGAGGCTCGCCTGTCTGTTTGGTATAATGGTCTTCGTGAGGCTCAGGATCGGCCTAGTCTTTGAACTTAAGATCAAGTTTCCTCTGAAAGGATAACCAACAGCATCAAGAGTAACAGCGACCCTCTAGATGTACATAGTCTAAAGCTCCTTGTTACATATTTCCACATGTTCTAGTGGCTCTTAAATGGGGAAATATTCTCTTCCTTTATAATGTTAAAAAAATATAACATTTAACCTTTAACACTCGACGCTTAGGACGCTACCTACAAGCAACACGTTCACATTGTGTACAACACGTGTACAAACATTTGTAACTTCTGAGGCGCCTCAAGGGTATGGCTGGGGTAAGTAAATACCACTTAAAAAAAAAAAAAAAGTTATAAAATACTGAAATAATAAATATGCAACGCAATTCAACATTTACTTTGGACTGTTTATTTATTTATTTTTTCTTCTTTTTTAACAGCTGTAATTGTGCTGCAGATTTATCTTAACTCGACAGGGACTCAGTGGCAAAATAGTTTGGAAACTGTTGATCTAATTTGTATTTTTATCCATTATCAAAATAAGCAATAAATGTTATCCGGATATCAAACTAGTTCTAT
>NW_027106222.1:1050-1789 GCF_000696795.3 Halyomorpha halys | reverse complement strand
AGAAATAGCCAATTGCATCGGGAATTACAAATGGAGTCAACAGAGGATTACATCAAAAAACGGTTCATGAAGTTCCATTCCCAGTTGCCGACAGTGCAATCATGCTCAAAATTATAGCTCTTAGTATCGGAACGGAATTAAGATCCTTTTTCAAGTTTATTTAATAGTTGACCAATAAATTATGCGAAATCAAGTCTTATGGTTATTTAAACCTAAGCCAGTTTTGACTTGTTAAAACTGACATTACATTAAGACTGTTTTGAAAACGAGGCACTCGAAAAATTGGAACTTAATGATGTAATCTAATATTTAGATTTAGTGTTATAATAATTAAGTTTGTCAAGTTATTATTTACTTTTAAATAAATATTTTACTTGATAAAATGTTCATCACTGTCATATAAGATTTTTGGTACAACTAGGTATACAGAAATTTTGGCCAACAATTTTTTTTTTTTCTTAAGAAAACATTTTTCTCTCTCTATTTTAGATTAGGAGGATTGATTGGTGTGGCAAGATAAATGCACAAGTACAAGAAAACTGTTTTGTTTTTTTTACTTATGTACATAGTATACAGTAAGGGAAAATGTTGTGAACGTAAATAGTTTCGAGTTTTCAAAAGAAATAAAGTTTCAATGTCTCCTGACCTCCTTGCACAACTATCGGTCTAGCACCCCTACCTCTGAATCTTTATGGGTTGCAGTGGTATTTTTTTTTTAGCGATAAATTTACAAAGATTT
>NW_027106222.1:0-1000 GCF_000696795.3 Halyomorpha halys | reverse complement strand
ACTATCTCTGGTTTGCATTTATATGATCTTATCTTTTTCAATCTTTTACCTGACCTTATCTTATTTATGTGGTCTTATCTTATATTCAATTTATCCTATCTTATCTTATTTTATTTTTCTCCCTCTCTCATAAATTTAAGTTATTGACTAAGTATTATAAAATAATAATAATATTTATTTTAGAACTAGTCCCTTTAGAAAATTATTGGCATCGACAAGAGGGATTCTTGTCTTGGAGTATAAATAAAATAAAAACGAACTTATAGAACATCATAAATTATAACTAAAGTAATAAATTGGATAAGTAGAAAAAATAAACAGCAATATTTAACAGAATATGTAAAATAAAAGAAATCAGATAAAACAAAACCATTTATCATGACTAACATATAATAATATAAATGAGAAAGTATTAAACACAAATAAACTAAAAATTATAAACATAAGGAACAAGTATTGTTTATATACATATTTACAAGTATAAAAGATAATCAAAAGCTTCAAAATTGGAAAAATAATTTTAAAAAAATAAAAAAAGTAAATTATCTTATAAATCATAAATATACATACTGCAATTGCTTTTATTTTAAAAATATTATGTGTATTGTAATTTATTTTTATTTAATCTTGTATATCAATATATTAGTAGTCTGGGTAGCGCGGTGCCACCGTTGTAAGGTACGATGCTACTAACTCCAAGGACCCAGGTTCGAATCCGGCTGGGCAGAAAATTGTTTACTGTAGCCGTGAGTCAGCCCTGTGGGTTCTGAAGCCCTGACTTGAGGTCCACTCAGTCTCATAAATCTAGTGACGATTGTGAATTATGGTATTTTGGTCTGAATAACAATTCGTATTTAAATACTGAAATTAAAATAAATCTATCTATCTAAATAAATTGACATCAGTCAGTTACCATCTTCCCCTTTACAAGCCACAACCCCTGATGAAGACCTGAAACTCAGGTCGAAACGTCGGCATAAAATAAATAAATATGGTTTTG
>NW_027106221.1:458802-470134 GCF_000696795.3 Halyomorpha halys | reverse complement strand
TTCTGGAACGTTCTAGATGGTCATTTGAAAGACAATGAAGTTTCTTAAAAAGATTTTATTGGAACCGAGACAGCAAATAATTTTTATACTGAACTTTGTACTTAAACCGGTAAAGAAAGTTGCATGAGAGGATACATCAGATATTTTATTACTGATATAATAAATAATCAATTCAAATAATAAACCAATGTGAAATGATTTGCAGCATTTTATGAATAACATACAAAATTATAATGGGCTTTCAAATAAAAAAGAGAAAACATATTCATAACAACAAATATGTAACAAATTAATCATTATGAATAAAAATTACTAAAAACTTACCTGTAGCCAAACATGTGAAAGTGATTTATCAACAGTAAATCTTTTCCTCTGCTTAACTTGAAGCAAATTGTTTATAAGATCAATAGCTGAAATATTTAATTCCACATAAATTTATGAAATCAAACATCAAGTTAAAAAGAAATGCAGAAATAAATACCTTCTGAGGATATCTCTTTCCATGGATTAGGGGGATACATAAATGCTGCATTTTGAATTTGCTCATTGATATCTTCATCTTCATTGAAAGGAAATGTACCACTTAAGGAAACATATACAATTACACCAACAGACCACATATCAAGAGATCGATTATATCCCTTGTTACGAAGAACTTCTGGAGCTAGAAACAAAAGAGAAAAAATCATTCAAAGTTTTAAACAAAAGGAAATATTAGAACCTCAGTCAGACATTAACACGAATGGAAGTGAATAAGAATAGTGTGCATTTTCCAAAGAAAAAAAAACAATAATTATTATGAAGAATTACACAGACTTATTCAGAACTGCTCGAGTAATCAAGCAGAGAAACTGGCATTACCATAATCTACGACTAAATTTCACAAGAAATTACACAAAATTTACATACAGTATCTAAACCAATAATAAAAAAAGAAAACTACCCAATAACAATAAAATACAAGACCCATTTACAATACAATTTAGAAATAATTTAATTGAATCAATGAACGTAGGTATAAAAACTTATTTGCTTTGGGCAAAAAAGACACAGCAGTGTTAACGGAAATAAAAGAGTAGACACAATAGCAGATAGAGCTGCTTGTCATAATGAACTGGTTTAAGAATACAATTTGATTCTTTTTTACCAATGTTAAAATATATTTACTAACCGACTAAATGAAAGAGTGGGACATACATTGGCAATTATCAACTAAAGGACAACCATTACCCAACTATGGCCCAAACATCATCCCACAAAACTATGACATACATAATAGCACTCACATTAAATTAACCCAATTCCTTATGAAATAAGGCTCTACTAATAAACTTTTATAGATATTTAAAAAGTTTTTGTATTAACATTAAACAATTTTATTTTTATTTTGTTTTGCTTCTTTTCAGCCTTTCTTATGGTATTATCTCTATATATATTTGTAAATCTGTAAATAATTGAAGAAGTATCTATAAGTAAGATTTTTTATGTAAACAATGTAATACATGTAATAGATTTTCCTAAATTGCTCGTGTTTTAATATACTTTCTTCAAATACAACCATGGAGAGACATGATTTATGTTCGATATTCTTTAATGATTTTAAACTCTGATATTCAGAGCATACCAGGCTAAAAAAAATATTAGCATAGCGTTTGGATAAGAGAGTGTAAATGAACATACTAATTGCCTTGATGTGAGAAGTTTTTGGTAAAAGATACAAAATTCAAAAACCAACCACCCACCTAATTCTCCAGAATAATTTCCAGCAGATTTTCCCCATTTTAGGAATGTGGAAAAATGTTGAAAATGATACAGGTTTATGTTTTCTGACATTATATCTTCCCAAAACTTTTATTTCAATGGTAATTTATTGGTGACATTGATTCAAAACTCTTGAACTTTCAGAATAATAGATCAGAAATGACTTCAGTTTATGGCCAGCAACATTTCCATCCAATAAGTGTGTTACACCATTTTTAAATTATTTAAAACTTATCATGCTCTTAGCTTTTTTTTAAATGTAGATCCATTCAGTCATTTTTCCAATACAAAATAGTTTCATCCACATTAAAAATTTGCTTCGGTAAATTATTATCAACTTTGAGCATTAGTTTCCAATTATTTTTAAATATTTCATCTGCTAAAAGAACCTACACTTGTTGCCTCAATACAAATCTTCGCACAATGAGGGTTTACACATTTTGTAGATCTTCCAAACTGATTAGAATTTGCTTTGTCCTTCACATCTTCCAAATAGCTCAGTCAAATAAGGATTTAACTTCTGAATGAAATATATAAAGCTTAAAATTTGCATGAATCTTTCTATTGACTTACTAAATTTTGGATAAAAATTTTCATAAAATCTCAACTTACTAAATATCAAAGTAAAAAAATATATATATAAATATAAGTAGATGGTCAGGGTTGTGGTCAAAAAAAGAACCAATAGTTTAAAACTATTTTAATGTCCAACGTTTCGCCCCACTTTGCAGGGCTTCATCAGGGCTGTTCAAAGCGAATGGTTGAACAGTCCTGATGAAGCACTGAACTTCAACAGTCCTGTTCAACCGTTCACTTTGAACAGCCCTGATGAAGCCCTGCAAAGTGGGACGAAACTTAAAATAGTTTTAAACTATTTGTTCTCTTTTTTACCGCAACCCTGACCATCTACTTATATTTAAATTTTTAAGGTCAACTATATATATATATATAAATTATTCGTTTAAATATCTCGTTTCCTATGCACCCAAATATTATTATTAAACTTGTAGAAAACTAAATTTCTAACAAGTTTGGTTATACATATACTTTTTTTGTCTGATAAAATGTTCTTTTGACACAATGCAGATGGTGGGCAATGAGAATGTGCAGGCATGATAATTCTATGTGTATTCACTTGAGCAATTGCCCTGAATGAGCACACTATTCGGCGTTTTTGGCTCACATAAGTACAGGCAAACCAATTTATGTTTAATACTAGTGTTTATTTTAGAGATATTAGCTTTAATGATTTAATTAATATTATTTATGCTTTTTTTTATAAAAGGTTTTGATTATACGATTCATATTTTGTTATAAGTGCATTATATTGTTATATGTTATATTGCATTAATAATATGTTTCAGATAAATATTTTTTGTTTCTACATATTGTTAAAAAAGACAATTGAAAATTTAAGTTAAATTTTTTAAAAATTCATTTGGCTAATTCCAGATAATTGTTAGGCTAACTGATTAAGGGGGATCAGTTCTAGGATTTTTTTTCTATTGAAGAAGGGCTCTATTGAAAAAAATCGGAGATACTTCCGAAAAATTTACAATGTAGAACATCGAATCAGGAGTTAGTAATTTTTTACATGAAATATCTAACACTATACTAATATTTTATTATGGGGTGAACCCTTAACATTTGGGGTGAAAAGCTTTTTTGAAAATCATGTGTAAGTAAAATATAACAATAAATATCATAACTAATGATATAAAAAAATGTTTTTTCTTCTTGTACACCTGAACAGTTATAAATTGAGGTAGTCATATACTGAGAACTGACCATAATTTTTATACGTAATGGGGTGAATCTTACAGGATCTTTGAAAAAAAATTAAAGAACTTTTTACAAATTGAAATAACAGAAAACATTTATATATAAATGGAAATAATTTTAAGTTATATAATTTCTAATGAATTCAGCTATGAGAAATGAATATTGTATAAACACAAACTATAATTTTTTTTACGACATTTAATAAATGTATCAGCAGACCCAAATAAATAAAAACTAAAAATAGAAATTAATAAATACATTAGAAACAATATTTACCTAGATAAGCAGGTGTCCCTACCACAGATCTGCGAAAACTCTTTTCTCCTATTATTCGTGCAAAACCAAAATCACAAAGTTTTACTTGAGGAAAATCTGAATTTGAGCTTAGCAAAACATTTTCAGGTTTTAAGTCACAGTGGACTATATTTTTACTGTGTAAGTGTTTTAAAGCCACTAAAATCTGAAAGTAACAAGATTGTATTATAATCAACATCAAGTCTTTGATAGGATAGTAAATAAACAAAATGATTTTTAGTAAAGTATAAATTACATTAAATAATAATAATAATAATAACACCTGTGTAATCAAAAACTTCGTAATTCTTTCTGACAAACGACCACGTTCACTAGATAATATCATTTCTAACATGTCACCCTTTAACTTCTCCATAATCACAAATATTCTATCAGGTGTTTCGAACATGCGCTCTAAATTCACAACACCTTGATGAGAAAGATTTTGAAGAATAGATACTTCATTTTTCAGTTGAGCTTCTTGTTTTGTAGGAAAACGAAGTTTATCAATAACTTTTATGGCCACTGTTTTGCCAGACTTCCGATGAACACCTTTAAAAAGAATAATAAGTAGAAAGTTATGAACTAATCAAAAAATATAAACAAAATAAGTTAGATAGTCTAATTTTATTAAAATAAACTTTTCAAAATGTTTTTTAGTAGTGAGTAAATATTACAATATCTGTACAAAAAAAAAATACAACCTGCAGTAGGAATACAAATATTTTAAGAAAAATGTCTTTTTATAAAAAAAAAATCTTAAGAAACAGGAGAAAGGATAAGACTATATAACTAGGTAACAAAAAGCTGTTTACATATATAAACATATGTAGTTACATTAAATTACATGTTGTTACAAACTTTACATATGTGATGTGATTTATACTGTGAGTTTTACTCTTGAAGATACTGGAATAGGCCAAACATTGACTGGTTATTTTATTACTTATATGATACAAGCTATGCTCTGCATAACAATATCATATATCATGCATTTTCATCTGTGTTAAATTTGGATTTTTCATGAGTGAATGATAAAGTATACTTAATTAACTAAATAACATTCAAAATTTGTATGGAAAAACGAAAGAACGACTAACTAAAAAAAAAAAAAAAAAACTGATTTCACAGAAAGTGTCTTCAATTTGATGAGTGTTTTAATCACATGGAAAAAAATACTTAACATGATATATATATATATAATCAACAGTCATAAGGAAGGTTGGTTGTTTTTCCTTGATGTGTGTTCATGTTTGATTACAAAAGCCTGAGTCGGTGCTCTTTTCTCATAATTTCCTATCAGACCCGACAAGCCGACTAAGTTTCAGGTAGACTATATTTTGGCTGTATTGGTAAAAATAGCTGATTTCAAACCTCTGAGGAACGACCTAAAGAGAAACCTATTCATAGTAATAGATGAATTATGGGAGCATTTTCAAAAGAATTCATTCACATCTCACCCAACAGGAAACGGAAATATTCCAAGCCTACTTAATCCAGGACCATCATTTGCTGATATTACATGCTCTACTTCTAATAGAAAAAAAGAACACCGGCTCATTCAATATTATTATAAAAAGTAAAGCAACAAAAGATGTGGAAGAACTGAAAAAAGAATTCAAGTAAACAATCAAACTGAAAGATTTAAAAATTGGCATAAGTAAACTAACCATTAAAAAAGAGAAGCTGATTGTAGAAACCAACTCAGAAAACGAAAGAAGACTAATTTAAAAAAATTAGAAGAGAAAAATTATCTTTTTGCAACTGCAACAACAAGAAAGAAGCCACAGATTATTTTATGTTATGTAGACAACATCAAGATGGAAAATATCATGGACCACATTGTGAACCAGAAACCGGCTTTAGCAATTGACCGCAGCGGCCTATGATCAATTATATTCTTAAAGAATAAAAAGAACAATAAGGACCCACGCAGTAATTGAAACTGACACCACAACAAGGAAAAAAATCATTTTCAGAAAAATAAATCTGGGCTACACCAGGCATTGGCCAGAAGATTATCTTCGGGTTAGGCAATGTGGGAAAAGTTGCAAATCCATCATTCCAAAGAACACTGCCGAGGAAGCATGATCTGCTCTAAATGCTCTGGCAACCATGAACTGAAGGACTGCACCGAGAAACATCATAAGTGCCTCAACTGCTCAGAATTCAACAAACAGGGTATGACCATAAAAAAATCGATACGAATCATTCTGCTTTTGACAGAAAGTGAACCATGTATGTCCGAGAAATAAACAAACTTTCTCAAAACACTGACTACTAATCACTTTACATACCAACAACATTAACTTTTTGCAACTTACTATGACTATAATGGACAAACTAAAGATTATTCAACTAAACACTCACCACTCAAAGACTTGCTCTGACTATCTGAATCATTTTATTCAAGACAAAAACCCTGACATAGCACTCATAAAAGAACCTTACACAAAAAACAACATTAACACAATCTATCAGCTCACCAGGCAGTACAACAACTTCTTACATTAACAAACCATGGGGTAAAAATAATATAGACCTAACTATTATTAATTCAAAAACCATAAAAATAATTAATAATTGGAAAATTCTTTACGACACTAACTTCTCAGATCACAACTCTATTTACTTTAACATATCATTATATGCTAACCTACAAAACAATAAAGGTTATTACATTACCAGTCTACTGACTGGACTAATTTCGGGACAACTTGACCACTCAGCTTGAAAAACAATTTCAACTACCAGACAATTACCCAGATCGAAACTGAAATAATCGAAAATATACTCAATTCAAATGTAAATACGACAGTTGAACTCTTTAGTAAAGCCTTAATCAAATTATGCTACAAGTAATTTAAAATTTCTAATTCTACCCACTCTCCCAGAAAACACATCGATCAGTTCCACGGTAGAATGATGAACTAACTAGCCACAGAAAAACCACTAGCCGGCTAAAGAAGTTATACAAACGGACCAACACTAAGAGAACAATGGAAGATCAAGTATCTCAATTTCAGGCACAAATACCAAGCACTAATCGAACAGTCCAAAATTAATTCTTGGAAAGCATATTGTTCAGAGCAATCAAACCCTTGGAATTGGGAGTATAAATATGGTTCTAACAAAATACTGAGGCAGGATATATTAAAAACAGTTTTAACCAACAATAACAACCACACAACAAGTTTCAAACAGATGTTAGAACATTTGCTAGATAGTATAATTTCACAAGACAGTAGCACTAACGATACCGAGGAACAAAATGAACAAAGAACTAATGCTAAATTAATACCTGATACAAGTAATCAGTATTCTCACATTCAGTAGTTTACAAGTAAGTTAACTCGAGCTATTAAAGATTCTCCATACTATCAGAAACTTAAATAAGAAAAAATTCCATGACATGATAAATTTAATAAGGAACTTACTACAGTACACCACAGAAGCATATCCAAACCTGATTATAAATATTTACCAAATAAACTGGCTCCAAACAAAGATACCAAAGACTTGGAATAAAGGTCTGTTACATATCATCCCGAAGCGAGATTCAAACTAATTATGACCTATCACAGTACTACCAATAATGCATAAGTATACACAGTATTAAACAGAAAACATAACTTTAACAAAATTAACATACAGCTGAACTCTAAAACTCTGTCAAAAACGGACACCATGACTGATTTAGGAGTGACTTTCAACAAGAAAGTGAACTGGAAAGCACATATCGACACAGTAGCAAACAAAACACAATTCCAATTCCAACTTACTAACAATCAATAGTTATACTGATGGAAGCAAACATGAAAAGAACACTGGGTGCACTTTTACATTACAACATAATAACACTTAGTATGAGGAACAACACAGACTTGGCCCACATTGCTTTAACAATCAAGCTGAAAAATTAGCAGTAATTAAGGCCACAGACTATATACTTAAATAGACAGATCACCCCACCTCATTTTATAATATTTACACCGATAATAAAATATTAATAGATTCTATAAAAAATCCGAAAAACCACAACTTACTTACCAAGGTAATTAGAAACAACATAATCAAAATTATGAATGAAAATATTAAAATCTCATTACAATGGGTTAAAGGTCACAGTGGGGTCTACGGTAATGAAAGAGCTGACAGCTTGGCTAAATCTGCGGCGATACTCAGCTTCCCATTGACTATAGTGCAGTTCCCTTATCCTATATTAAAAAAGCCATAAGAACTGACCTCATTCAGGACTGGGACAGATGCTGCCAACTTTCAACTAAAGGACAGCCCTTTCATAAATATATACCTAACATAACTTCTGAAAATTATAACAAAATAAAAAGTACACATTACAAACTGACTCAACTACTGACAGAACATGGACTGTCCAAATACTACTTTAAGAGATTTCATATAACTAACACTAATTTCTGTAATAGCGGCGGACAAACTTTTAATTACTTACTTTTCGACTGTACCCCCATGGACATAGATAGAACAACAAAGTGATTAAAATCGATACTATTGTTATTAATTACTTAACATTTTTCAAACTAAAACAGAGTAGACAATGAAGATAAAATGAACATCTAGTGATTGGGTTCTATCCATTTAATTAAGAAGAAAATAATTATTAAAAACGGCATTAACCTGCATTGGGAGTGACAGGCATTAATGCTTGTCTAATAGCAGTTTCCCAAGATTTTCCAACATGCACTCCATCTCCAGTTGAAAAGCTTGCATCTTCTCCAACATAATAATCCACTTGTTCTGTTCTGATTTCAAAACAATGCTTCACATCTAAATAAATAATTAATTAATAACTGTAAGAACATGGATACAAGACTATGAGGTAATTAGTATTTTAAAATATTCAAATCACATATTTAAAAGATTATATATATTTACAGACTATAAATTAAAAATAGATAAACTAAAAAATGTTAGAGAAAAATAGTTACAAGTAAATATTTCCTGGTACATTATTATAGAGGAATCTTGATACAATGAACTTCAATAAAATAGATTTTTCAACAATACAATGATTTTTTTTTTATATTCCCTTAAAGCAGCCACACCATTAAATGAAAAATAAACCACTATACAAAGAATAGGCAGTAGTTCCCAACTCATAAATTGGACTGAGAAAAATAACTTCACTTTGATCAAAAAAATCCGGAAAGATGAATCTTCTATGAGTAGGAGATGTGTTTATATTACTATAATCTTTTTAGTTTAGATCAGTTAATTTTCAATCTGCTAATTTTCTTGTAAGAAAAAAATAATTTATATAAATACTTATAAAAGAATAGGTGAGCTATATAAATTAGAAAAATATAATTTAATAAAAAATACTTTTCTTGAATATTACACGATAAGTTTGTCCATACAATAACTAGTAGCTGCCAAGTGAGCAATATGCTGTGTCCACTACAGGTGTGTGGTAACTTATGGTAGCTTAGTAAACTATTTGTTGTGACCATAAAAGATATTTTACCTATTGTGAACCAAGAGAATTTTATGCTGTGACCACTATTCATCCACTGTTCATTGATCAATTATTGCATCTTAAAGACTGGAGTCAATAGCATATTCTGCAGCTGCCAATGAACCTTTTTGATACTTATATATAGTACTGAAAACTAACAAAATCTTTTTTCATGACCAATTTTTTTATTTGACTAAACCACCAAACCAGTTTTGAGAACAGACTTTATGAGTAGTATTTCAGTAACAAAAACTTCCTGCTTTATATTTAGTTGTATCATTTATAACTATTAACATAAATTTACTTTATATCCTTATATTCCTATATAAAATGGTCAGATAGATTAGTGATAGTTCTAGGCAGGTTTCAATATTTTTTACATTAAATAACCTTTTATCAATAGTTGTTTTGAAAGGAGAAAAGTACAATAGATCATATTAATATATAAGTTATGATCATATTACTGAATTGATGAATATATTAATGAAATAATAATTGGTGATCAAATACATGAAAGTATTTGTGAAAGAAAAAATAGAATAAACTAATGAAAAATAAAGAGAATACTGTAACAGTATAAAAAAACAAAAAAACAAGAGTAGTTTCAATTGGACAAGGTATCTCTTGGGAAAATTACAGTGATTTATAATGTAAATTCAATAAGCCTATGTTCAACGTGGCAATATGAGTCTTATGTAGATTCTGCCAAATGGAGGATGAGCCAACCAATCATATCATCTGCTGCTGCAACAGGTTTGTGTGGCTAAATTCCATGATGTTTGGTTATGGATCAAATAGTGGATATTAAATGATGTGAACCAGCCAGCACAGCTAGCCTTTTAAGATTCACTGAATCCACAAAACTTATGTTATAAAGCATTTATCTATAGTGCACAAAAGGTGTTCATGGCCGCAGTGTATTATGCCAATAAAAAAGGAAGAAAAAAAATATATACTTTCATACTTGATGATTAAATAATATGAACACCACATCAATGTTATGGTGAATCAATGAAAATTTAATTAATTGTTAGTAATAAACCTTTTAATAACAAATGAACTGTTGAATAAATTAATGAAAATAAATTGATAATCTATTAGATGGTTTTTCAGTTATTTATTATAGTTTATTTTACAATTGATTAAAACTTCAAATTTCAAAATATAGTTTCATTAGAATATATACAGAGAATATCAAAATATTTTGAATATGGTAAACCAAAACAGTTGTATTTAATTATTTAGAAGTTTACCTCCAACAACAATTTTTGCAGCAGATACATCCAGAATCTCAGCAAGCGGGATTTCTTTGTAATACTTAGAAGTAGTTTCATTTTGAAAAAGTGTAAGTGATTTTGAATCTAAACGCCAGTAATGACGTTTCCTCTAAAAAAAAAAAAAAAAAAAAAAAGGTGAATAAGCAGTGCAATCAAAAACATAGCAAAATAAATATATAGAAGTGTATAAATGCGTGAGTGAATGTGTAGGGGGAGCGGCAGTGAAATGGGACAATTTCAAAATTAAATTGTTGTATAAACAATATTTTTTACCTACATATTTAACAATATTTTTTACAAATATATTTCACCATCTAACCTTCCATATTACATATATTTCTTTTTTCATTTTGCATTTAGGTCAAAAATTAAAACACAAGAATGCTTGATTAGTATTTATATATTTTGGACTTTTTGAGGATATTGATTCACCCACTTCAGCATCAAATCTGTTAAGTTATAAGTTTTAAAATACAGAACAACTACAATGAAGTTTGGCTAATGTCAAAGTCATTAACCTAATTCCACTCTAGTTGCTCTATATTCTAAAACTTGTGACTCACCCAATAATATGACTCCAACTATCCACAAAACATAAATATATAAATCAAGCACTACACTACAATGTTTCAATTTTTTAATAAAGAATAATTTCTGATTAAATTTCCATGAATAAACATTAAGTAAAAGAATAGCCATTATATGTACAATAAATTTTATATAT
>NW_027106221.1:454904-458752 GCF_000696795.3 Halyomorpha halys | reverse complement strand
TATATATATAGGCAGCAATTACCCAAAACTTTCCTCATCCTTCCATCTCAAGTTTAACGTGCCTCCACGTGGTGCGGCTGGATAACCTAGTCTGAATAAGGATAGGACTAGATGAACTAAAACCAAACCCTCTGGGATTTACAATCCCAGTTGTATCTTGGTTGGGTGAAACCGACCCAATACTTACATAAAATACTATGAACAGGCTTCTCATGAATAATACTACCCCAGGTAAAACAGTTGGGCATTCTGATTCTGGGAGACCCCTACAGTGTGAAGTCAAGAGCAGGATGAATTAGTGAACCACAGGAGACCATAGCAAGATTTTAAACGGGAAAGATTTGGAAGGAACAAAAAGAAATACTATTCTGGCACATATAATGTCAACTCATTGATGCAGACTGGAAAACTGAAACAACTTACATCAGAACTTTTCAGGCTGAAAATCTCAGTGATGGCACTGCAGGAGACCAGGTTCGCGGATGTGGAACCTCTTGACTCAGATGGATATAAATTTTAAAAGGAAGACCTGGTGAAAGGGGCCAATAAGGGACCGTGTTTATGGTTGATGAAAAATTCCTCAAAAAGTAGTAGACTTTGAAAGCGCTAGCAGCCGATTATCTATTCCCACATTAAAATCCAGTAATAAAAAATACACGTTAATTAACGCATACGACACCATTAATGATGATAATAGCAGAAATCCAGATAAAATGGAAGTCTTCTGGAAAAAATTATAAAATTCTAGTTAGATCATGGGGCAATATCCAATAGGAATTATAGAGAAATTCAAAACATCTGAGTAAAAAACATCAGACCACTTTCCCACCCCAAATTAAAATGACTTTTGTACCAGTTAAGAGGACCATCAAAACAACAAGAACCAAAATAAATAGAGTCAACAGAGAAGTATTGAGGGAGAAGAGACAGGTATTCAGTGAAAAACTCAGGGAACCGAACAGCTGGGAAGAGATAATGAACTTTCTGACAGAAACTGCAGTGGAGGTCGCTCCTGAGAAAATCCACAAGAAACATCCGTGGTGGAACTTAGAATGTGAAAATGCCATTAAAACGCGACAGAAGAAATGGAAATTATGGAACCAACAGAAAACCACAGATAAAAGAGAGGAATGCCAGATGCCCAGAAAAGTTACCCAAAAAATAATGAGAAAGTTCCTCAATCTTCAATTGGTGGAAATAGAGGAGGAATTCAAGAGGAATGACACCAGATTTTCCACAAAGCCTTTGAGAGAAGAATGAGGGGATTTTGTCCCAGAGGACTTGCGCTGAGGAGAGATGACAGCACTCTGGCACAAACAGATGAGGAAAACTGCGAAATTCTGGCCAATTATTTCAAGAGGCTTCTAAATTGTGAAGAACCTGGTGAGAAATTGGAAATAAGAGAAAACACCCCACAAAATATCGATTCAGACAAATAGGAATAAATAGAGGAAATTATTGAGGAGCTAAGAAACAACAAGGCGTCCTGGCAGAAATGTGGAAAAATTCAAATGAGGTATTCAAGAGAAAACTCACAGAAATACTGATGGACGTCTGGGACAAGAGAAAATACCAGCAGAATAGAAAATCACCCTAATCCACCCTCTTCACAAAAAAGGCACGAAAACCAACGTGAGCAACTACAGGGGAATCTCTCTGTTACCAGTTACCTATCCGATACTGAACAGGGTCGTTTTTGAAAAAGCATACGACTCCATAGACAGGGAAACCTTACTAAAAATTCTGAGGGAATATGGAGTCAATCAAAATACCATAAACTTGGTGAAAGAAATATTGACAGAAACCAAGTCAAAAATAAAATTAAGAGGAATTATCAGCAAACCGTTTCAGATAGGAACCGGTGTGAGACAATGGGACGGACTTTCACCAGTTCTCTTCAATGTTGTTCTTGACAAGGATATGAGGACCTTGTAGGAAAAAGAACCATCAGGAGCTAAGGTAGGAAATCAGAGGAGCAATATCCTGGTAAAATGTCTGGCCTCTGCTGATGACTTAGCCAGCCCTATGGGCAGAGTTGTAGGAGGAGGCGATTGGAAAGTTAAATTCCTTGAAGAGAATAGCTGAGAAGACAGGACTTAAAATCTCCCTCTAGAAGACCAAATTTATGACCACAAACCTCAACTTTAGTAAGAAAGAAATAAAAAAAGAATTCAGTAAAATCCAGGTGGTTAAAAGCTTTAAATACTTGGACGAATTTGTCAGAGAAAGAAAGCATGGAATACAGGGTTAAAAATTTGGAAAATTTATGCTACTTAACAAGCAGCATTTATAATAATAACCCTGACCATCTTCTTATATTTATTTATAATAAAAATGCATCTCCAAGAAGGCCAAACTTAAGGACTACTGTAAAACCAGTGATACTGTACAGTACAGAGACTATGTTCTTTCCCAGTCTGGAGAAACTTCTGAAAATAGAAAGAAGGATTCCAAGAAGAATCCATGAACCCAAAATAACAATAGAAGGATACAGACTGAAATCCAACAGAAAAATTTACAGTGAAACCCCTGATTTGGAAACAGAAATGAAGGCAAGAAGACTTAGGTTTTATGGACACATGCAAAGGATGGCCGAGGAGAGATTGAACAAGAAGATTTTCAGTAGGTTTATGTGATATAAATTCAATCACCGATACACGGTTCAAATCAAACAGGAAACACAGAGGCTTGGGATTACACAGGATTTGTGTGAAGATAGAATAGAGTACAGGAAATTCCTGAAACATGCGGTGCTTCTGGTGAACAGTAAAAAACTCCCGTCTAGAAGGGTTTGGACGGAAGAAATGAAAAAGAAGTTCAGTGAAACCTGAGCCATAGTTGCTTAGTCCTTAAGGACTGATTCGTGTTTAATAATAATATACATATATACATAGGAGAAACCAA
Organism: Halyomorpha halys; assembly: GCF_000696795.3. Taxonomy (NCBI): domain Eukaryota; kingdom Metazoa; phylum Arthropoda; class Insecta; order Hemiptera; family Pentatomidae; genus Halyomorpha; species Halyomorpha halys. The sequence continues at coordinate 455,848 of NW_027106221.1, read as the reverse complement.
ACAATTATCGGGAGAATGAATATACCAGCATAATGATATAAAAAATAAGGAACAAGATCCAAATAAAAATAAAAACAGCATTGGTGCAACATGTATCCAAAAATAAGCATAATTTTGATTTTGAAAATACAATGAATTTTTCATAAATTAACAATACCTTCAAAAGAAAAACAATAAACAAATTGGAAAAAATTGAAAATATAATGGAGATATGGCAAACCTGGGATAGTGAGGTAGGTTACTCAGTGTAGTGTTAATAAAATAAGTAATTGAATTAGAGATAGTTAACTAGTAAATTTAATAATTTTAACAGTGAAAATAATGGTATTTTATACATTGTGATGAAGATTAATTTACTAAAAGTGCATAATGTTTTCATAATTTAAAAAGTTTTAATGAAAATTGACTAATGATAAATAATTTGACAAAGACAAAATGGCCTGGAATTATGTTAATTATCAATGTTTTGACTGTGATAGTGCAATAAGAGGTAGAAGATGTAATTTTTCATGATGTTTTTAAAATTAATTTATGATGAATAGAATGTATTTAAAAAAATGTTTATTGATAGATCCTTGAAAATGGCCAGAATGGCTGAAACATTGGAGTGAAAAAACATTTCTGAACACTGTTGCCACTTTGCTTATGAAGATCTAGCAGTGTTTTGAAGTGGGATTCAGAACCAGTAACATGAAGATGGTGGAAGGTGCTGGTTATTGACCCCACACCATTAGCAGGGCATAGAGTATAATGTTTAATTTACTATGAATCGTTGAACAGGTAAACAATGGATGTTTACTGTCCCAGTACTTCCAGTTTTATTGAACACATATTTTTTGAGGTATGACAGCAAACATATATTTTTTATTATATGTCTACTGATTATTCTTGTACTAAATATTTATTACATCAAAATCAATAAAAAAAAAATTTATTCTTCATTA
>NW_027106221.1:430862-449509 GCF_000696795.3 Halyomorpha halys | reverse complement strand
ATATTTATACACAGAGAAAAAAAAAAGAGTTCTTACCATAGTATCTTTATTCGTAAAATGGACCATCCAACCTTCCTTCAAAACTTTAGACCCTCTTCGTTTTGTATGTTTAATAGATTGAACAATTCTCATCAAAGGTATATTGTTAGAAGATGATTCCCCTTGATCAGCATTACTAATACTCTCATTGTTGGCTTCCTGCTAAAAAATATTATTAAATAAGAACCAAATGAAAATAAAAAGATTCCAACCTAATATCAAACAAAATAATTACAGTTTCATTTAAAAGGGAATTTTTATTTCCTATTTCTTTTTCTGATGAAGGTGAATTTCCATCTGTATCACTGTCTTCATCTGTGACGTCCTTTCCACTAGTATCACTGACTATACCAGAATCAGAAAAATCACCACCTAATAAATAAAGAAAAATAATTAGTTTTTATATGTGAATGTGAGATGGCAACACTGAGGAAGAGATAGATAGAGAGAAGGTTACTTTTAGTGTAGTTGTTGTGGATCAAGGAGTGGAAATTTTTAAAAGCTTATGGAAGGTCTTTTTTTATGTTTTTTTGTGTGTTTAAATGACTGTGGATAAACTTTTAGTTACTACTGTCTTGTGATGGTTTTTTTATTTAATTGTAAATTATTGCTCTAATACAATAAAGTAAGTTGTTATTGAGCAAATATTTGAGTTTCTAAAGGTATTGTTCACCCTTCCTTTCTATTATTTTGCCATTTAAAACTATTAGCCCCTAACTGAATGTATATTAAGAATAATAAGGGAAAATTGATATAACAAGTTTAATGATTGTTTTATTATGACAGATGGTTCTAAATGAATAAGGTAAAAGGTGTGTATTAGCTATATCTTAAATCCCAGGCTTAACCATATTTTATAGGAAATAATTATTTCTCTAATTTGATTTAAATCCTTTGAGATATTCTCAAGTTAATTGTTCCTATTAATCATTATGACTAATTTCAAACAAGTATCTTTTAAATGTTAGAGCTGTATTACTATATCACTATATATATTCAATGAAACCCGTTGCCAGATCATAAAGGAGTGGGAGAGAAGACAAGGGGTACATAAGATTTTGCTAATAAGAGTTTATTACTATTTATCTGTACCAAAACCAAATTAACAACAGTATAAATTTCTAACATTTGTACAGTATAAATGTATAGTATAATGTTGGAAAGCTAAAGATCTTAGAAAAATTAATATGCAAGATATATAGTTGGAGGTGATGGAGAAAAAAAATGCATTAATAAGCAGAAGTTATAAATAAATATTTTTGTACTTCCATTGTTGCTATTACGATTGTCGGGTTTTAATTTCACTTACCTACTAATGAAATCGGGAGTAGGGAACTCAATGGTAAGGGAATGTGCTACCAACTCCAAGGACCCAGGTTAAAATCCAGCTGTGACAGATGATTTTCTCTTTCATTGTAGCCGTGTGTCAGCCCTGGGGTTCAGGAGCCCTACGGGGTCCTCTTACTAAGTGGGTACCCTTAATAGGGTAAACATCTGGCAGTCAAGGGTGATTTTGCCCTGATCACCTCCTTGCACGACCGTTGGTCTAGTAACAGTACTTCCTTTACAAAGTACTGCACCCCTGACCCTTCATGGCTTGTAGTGGTACAGATTAAATTAATATATAAAATTAATTTATGCTCAAAGTAGGTTAGTAAATTAATGTTGTGTGATGTGCCTAGTGCTCCAGATTTTTTATATTGAGAACTATTTCTCGGTGTATTCACACTCAGGTCAAGACAGCTTTTGTAAACTGCCAAATCTTCAATCATATTTGATACCTGCATGGTCATTTGAGAGATTGAATATTCTATAATTGTACTGAAATTTTCTGGGTCCGATTGTTACTCATTCTCATCTACAGAATAGGCTCTGCTCCCAATTTTTAGATAAATTTGATTTGTATCTCCTTAATATATTTTATAAAATATTTGGGTGATCTGTAAAGTCTGAGTCTGTAAAGGGTCTTGACTAATGACAGAGTTATCTAAGTTGGCAAACACATGTGACTTTAACTCTGGTAGAATATCATTCATAAATCACTGTCAGATTGCTGAAGTGTTGTACAAGATGATCTGTGCTGCAACTTTTGTTTCCAATCCAGCCTACCCAATAAAAATTTGGACAAATGTTTAAATTAAATATTATTTAAGTTATATATATGTTATATAAAAGAACAAGTTGATCTGTTGTTAAATAGTTTTGACAAAAATATAGTACCTTAAAATGCATATAATTATCCATTTTAATTGATTGGGTGAAAAGTTGAAAGTACAGATTCAAAATTTTTAAGGTCTACAATCCTTTCCCTAACTATATATGCCATTAATATAAAAGAAAAATAAACAACATTGTACTCAGAAAGCTTCATAAATATTACTATATTGTTTCCTTTATTTTTCCTTTGACACCATTCAAAACTTAAAAGCCCCTCCTGTCTAAAACGAGCCTTATCAGAAAGAATTACATTTATTGTTATTGTCATCTCCAAAAGAATGGAAGATTACAGCAGTTCTAAATACAACTTTACTAATGAAATAACTAAAGATTATTCTATAGACTATTCTACTTAATTGAATTAAGAAATCCTTACCTGGCTGATAATTTTCCCCTGAACAATCCTTAGGTACTTTACTGATACACTTTTTATGTATGTTGATATGACAATCTTTACATTGCATACCTTGTTTGAACAACCCTTTCAGTAATTTTTTACATATTTGACAAACAGTTGGTCTTGCGTAACTATGAACCACAAAAGTATGAGGAATTTTTATAAGACGGTTCAGATCTCGATCATTTAGAGTGATACGACTACTTAAAGAAGGTGATCTACTTGTTTTACCACCATGCTTCAGAGACTAAAACAAATAAATACAACATCAATTTGTTAGAAATTTAATAACCTGTTTAATAAGTTTGGTATTTCAAAATAATTCATCTTTAATAATCAGAATGAAAATATGAGAAATTAAAGGCAATCTAATAAGTAAAATTCATGATCCGAAATAACTCTACTTATTTCAAAAAGTAAACAAATCTCCAGATCATTTAATATTACACTTAAAGGGGAAAAAAAAAGGAATAAATACCTAAAAATAAAGAACCAAGAAGGAATAAAAATACCAAAACTATGGTTAAAATAAAAATAAAGCTCATCTATAGTAAAATATGTTAAGGTTACAATCAACACTGGCTAGAAGGCTATCTGAAGATTGACAGGTACAAGAACTAATACATACTTTATCATTCCAAAGAGTGATGCTAAGAATTCACAATTAACAAGAAATACTGTGGGAACCATTCATCAGTTTAAAAACTGCCCTGCAGAACATCAAAAGTTCCCTAACTGTTCAAAATTAAACTAAAATACAAGATAAACCTGAAGAACAATACAACTGCCTTAACTGTGTCAAAACTTAATTTAAATACTAAAGTAAGAATACAAAAGAATCGGTACCTACCATAGAACATATATTATGTACATCAGACAAATAAACAAAAATCATCAAACACAGACCAGCTAAATTAACTTATAACAGTCATTTATGGCTGTGTAAAATAACTTAAAAATACAACAGTTAACCGGTTATCACCTAAAGACTTGTATTGATTAAATAAATCATTAAAAATTAAATTTTAAAACAATTGTTTTTTCCCCAGTTTTTACTAACTCATCCCTTTTTACCAAAGAGAGGCATTATACCAAGTCTTAGGTTCTCAGCCGCCATATTGGGTAAATGAATAAAAACAATTACTTGCTGACAGGGCTGTAGCAAGGTCCTTTTGCATTGTATTGACTAAATAAGTCATTAAAAATTAAATTTTAAAACAATTGTTTTTTCCTCAGTTTTTATTAACTCATCTCTTTTCACCAAAGAGAGGCATTATACCAAGTCTTAGGTTCTCAGCCACCATATTGGGTAAATGAATAAAAACAATTACTTGCTGACAGGGCTGTAGCAAGGTCCTTTTGCACTCTTGTACTTGTGCCCTTAGTGGGGACCCATCTTACCACTGCATAGTTATAGCCCTGCTTGCTGATACTATACTATTTTTAAATATTTATTATATTTTGTGTGAATAAATTTAACAAGTACTTACTATGCACATTTAATCCCCATGAATGCAAGAGAGAGAGCACACCACCTTCCTAGTCATTTCTGACATACGAGAGGGTTATCTTCAGATAACCAACCTATTTTAACCATGGTGGGGAGTCAAGTTTTTTATTCTGTGTGACTGTCACAAAATAAAAGTCAACCTCCTGGGCCAAATTCAAGCTGGTGTTTTTTATTTTGGTGGTGGTCCCGTGTAATAAAAAACTTGACACCTACCATGGTTATAATAGGATGGTTACGTAAGGGGGTCATAAAAAAAAAAGATGAAGAGGTCCTTGCCAATGCAGCAATTGGATGAGTAGGTTCTTGAAAATGTTGTTGGGAACCACTGATCTAGATGTATTAAGGATGGCTAACAAACAATCACTACCGGGAAATAAATTTCAAACTGAAATTAAAACAATGAGGTGTAGATAGTTGACCGTAGATTAATGCTTGAAGAAGTTTTTCGGGGGGTGCGGTCAGCAAAGAACAACATAAATAAACAAAACCATATTTATTTATTTTATGCCGATGTTTCGACCTGAGTTTCAGGTCTTCATCAGGGCTATAGAACAAAAGAGATAACAACAACATTTAGAGTAACATACAATTGAAAAGGAATAGTATACAAACAAATTTAGAATTATATAAAATATTGAATTAAATCATAAATGATAAAAAATGATAACTGATAATTGAATAGTAAAAAATTTTAAAATTAAATTTTGAAATTAAAACACTATAGCATAAGAATATGTCTGTGGGGAAGTGGAAACATTCTGGGAGAGAGGAAGAAACTCTTTCCTCTCCACACATTAAATTGATCCGTTGAATAGTTGAACTATACATATTGGTTTTGGTTTTGCCAAAGTTTAAAAAACAATTTAAAAGAAAACAATAATTAATAAAGAAATGGGAATCCATAAATTTATTTTTGAAAAAAATTACACTAGATCCAATTGAGTATATCTGATCTTTCTCTTTTCTGTTCCTTCAATTTCACCATTTCACAATTTTTAATTCACCCGATCAACAAATTCACTCTCCCGAATTCACCCTTCTAGGTCCTCTCCAGTAACCCGCTAAACAAATTCACTAATAGACGGCAATGTGAGATCACACCATTAATAATAGTCACAACAGTAGATCAGCTTACCAAAAACAAACAAATACATTCTACGAGAACAAGACTAACAAATAGATTCAAAGGAAAATATAATAAAAAGCCGGTTACAAGAAACACTTGAATGGATAAATAAGTTTAAAAAAATAAATAAATAATAGTACTAATAAAATAAATAAATAAAACAATGAATAATCTCCGAGCTAATTCCCATGCAGGTGATGGTGTATGATCCCCAGAGAGTCCAAAATAATATTTTCTGCTAAGATCGCAATATCCCCGATGCTAACACCTAAAATAAATGATAGGAAAAATTAAGAAATTTTATGAAATATAATTCATAGGAAGTCCACACCATAGAATTACAAATATAAAATAAAAATCACAATAGAATTAACTATTAACAGAAAGAAATTTTCTTGAAGATTCAGTAAATAATATTTAAGCTTTTAAGATACCAACTAAATTATTTTCAAAATAGAAACAAAACATTACCACTGAATCATCAACAGTTGAAATCAAAGAAGAAGTTGAGCCGGTATCAGATGTACTTCGTGGAACATGCAATGTTGAAGAACTTGAACGTTTTGAATCTAAACAGTTCTGTGAACAGTTATTTGGAATTTTTACGACACAACGCTTATGATAATTCAATCCACAGTCTAAAATAAAACATAAAAATTTTTATAATAAACATAAAAATAAAAATACAAAACTATTAATTAGTCAAATTCAAACAAACAATAAACATTGAATTTTAAAGAGAATTAAAAGTGCAACATTAGTTCTTTGAAGTTATTATATCAAAGAAAATTTAAAAGAAGCATTATTTAATAAGATTTATCTAGTCTAAGGCATCATCTTTGTTTGAATATGATATATTTAATAATATTTTTAGATGTTAGGCAAGGATAATTTCTTGGTGACAGCAAATCACTGTTAAGGTTTAAGGTTTTAATTTTAAGATAAATATAACTTCCTTAATATCAATATTTATCATGTAGTACTATTCACAAAATATTACCTTCACATTTTAGACCCTGACGAACTAAGCCAAATAACATTTCACCACAAAAATCACAAAATGTGGGAGACTTATATGAATGCACTGCCAAAGCATGAGGACGCACTGGTGGGTCTTCAACAAGACCTTGACCTATAAATTTAAACAATTATATTTACTAATGATAATCATTAAATAACTTATTAAAAAGACACGCATTCATCAAATCAATATCTGTAACACTATCATCTCAAATACCAGGAAAAATAAAGTACTATGATTTCAAAACAAAGGATTTGTAACAAAGAACAGGCCATTATGGATGTAGAAAAATAACTTTACTTGTATCTCCCATTTTTTTTTTTTTTTTTAATATGGAATATGTCTTACAGAAATCAATAAGAGGGCTCTCCAGTAAGTAACTTACATCTAGCATGGTGGTGGGCAGGAGTTATAGTTCCCTGTATTGTATTAAAGTATACCTTTGTGGTGTGTGTTCATTAATTAGGTTAATTTTTATGAAAAATAAATAAAACAATTAAAATTAATCAGCAACTTTTGTAAACTGTATAGATACAGAATAATGAGTGAGGCAATTGTTTGTATTGTTTAAAAATGTTCAATGTTCATAATAAGAACAATAGTGGTCAGTTTAACTTCATTACCAATGAACTAACAGAGAAATTCAGAGCTTCACTTTTATGAAGCTTTCACTAGATGTTTGTCGAATATCACCAACATTTTCATTAAATTGAAATGAGGATGCTAGAAAATCTGGTCGCAGATTCCTAAAGAGGTGAAATTGAAAAGCCTATGAATCATTGTGATAAATTCCATAATCTGAAAAGTCATTAATCAGATTATTACTTTATATACTTGAAAATATTTTTCAACTGAATACAATTTATTTTTTCTTTCAATGATTTATTTCTAGACAGCCCTCATATTGGTTTTAATTTTAAGTGGAGCCAAATGTAAAAGAAACTAAAAATGGAATGGATAAAGTTGATCATTTTTCACACTTAAAGGACTGTGGTTTTTGAGATGAAAGATCTAAAATATTACATAATTTTCAATTAACATAACTCACATAATATGAGCAATAAGAAAAACTTCATGGCAAGGCTGATTAAGATACTTCCTGTTACTTCAAGAAAGCTACTACTTTTTCATATAGAATTAGAATCAGTGATAAAACCAAAGATACAAATGATAAACAAGTTGGTATCAAAGACTATTGTAAAGTACATGAAATAATCAAGAGTAAATTTGAATACCTACCTAACACATGATATAATAATATTGATTAATTTTGCACTTCATGCAGAATAGCATGCCTCTCAATAAAATTAGTTAAGGTAACTCTAATATGTTTTTTAATATCTCAAATGATGTTTTATGATTGGTTTAATAAAAAACAAATCTTGTTATCAATGAGTGTTGGCTTAGTTTCTCTGATAGGTTAAGAGCCTTCTTTAACTGTGTTCAATTTAAATTGGTTTTGTTATAAAATGGTTGAGAAATTTTCTATAATGCTTGTGAACTCTTTCAAGGTAATAAATTATTCAAACTGATTTAATTGAATTAAATTGCTCGTAGAACAAAATAAAATTTTGGACTTTTGTTGATACAGAGAAAGATGTAAAAGCTTGTATTAATGCTCAAAATCTTTCAGACAGCCTATTCAACAATATAGGGTAAAAATACTTCTAAAAAAATGATGGGCATCCTGAAAAAAACTTATTCTATTAGTGACTCTGGTGAGTCAGACTCAAACAAAAATAAAGTCAACTAAAATAAACACATAAGTCAAGCTTACTTTCCTCTTTCAATTAATTTGAAACACTAATAGCATAGAAGTTAGACTTTGGTAAGAATTATGGATAATGAAAAGATTTTGACGACTTTCAATCAGTTAGATGGTTAATCTCATAAGGACCCTGATTCAACAATTAAAGACTTTTTTGAAAGAATTAATTGCTTTCAGCAGAAGCTAGGTTGTTGGTTAACTGCACAAGCATAAGTTCTATAGACAAATCTGTTTTTTTAACTAATAGAACAAACACACAGTTAATTGATTTTTTCCATACACCAATTTAGATTCTGCCCAAGACACTCCATGGTCCAACAAAACCTGAGATTCGTCGACTGTCTCCTCAACTTGAAAACAAAGAACATTTTTCAGGTTTCTTTTTTTGGTCAGGTATGACTTCCCAAATTGCTTTTCAAGCATATGGCCTTGAACCCACTTATCTCAAACCTTTGTCTAAAAAGCTCAATTATAGTTTACAGTGATTATGAGAGCTTAAAATGCTTACCAAGTGCAATACCAAATACTTAGTGAACACATTCTGGTAGGGAAAATAAAAAATTGGCACATTAATGTTACATATAAAATGTTTTAAGCCACAAAGAAACGTTTTCAAGAAATAAACAAAAAATATGACCTTCTCAAGCCCACGCTATCTTTGGCTCAGCACCAAAATTGCAGGACTTTCAGTGTGTTTACCTTCTAATCAATTTTAACCATCAATATAATTTTTTTGTATTGATATGTAGTATATTCTGCTCAAATTTGAACTGATTTTATAAGGAATTGGAAAAGAAATTTGTGAGAATTATTAAATAATACTTGATTTGGGGTGAGACAAAAAGATAGCACACTTGTTGTTTATTTACAAAAAAAACAAAACAAATCCCACAGAGTAAACAAGGCTAATCCAATTGTTTCTGCTTTCATGTTGCTAACATTATATTAGGCGGCATTTGCTATGATCACAAAACCAATTAAAAAATATTTTGAACTTATTCCTAAATAGAATGTAATTTTTCAGCAAGATAATGCTCCAGTTCACACAGCAAAAGTTGCAAAAGAATTTTTTAGAAAAGAAAGGATCAGAATTATAAATTGGCCAGCTAGGTTCCCGGACTTATATTATCAAAAATGTATGGGAGCATCTTGCTAGGAGTTTCTGCAGTGGTAGCCGACAATTTCAGTACATTGAAGAATTAAAAAAAAATTCAGGATTTGCAATTGATTCGTCATCATTTTGACTCATTTTAAAATTGTATGATTGTTGCATTAGAAAAAGGTGGTGTGTATACAATTTTAATTTGTATTGTTTTAATTGTATTTTAATGAAGAATTTTATTATTACTGTTCACTGTACTATCTTTTTGTCTCACCTCAAATCAAGTATTATTTATTAATTCTTACAAATTATTTTTTTACAACTCCTAATGGAGAAAATCGGTTCAAATTTGAGCAGAATACACTACAAATTAACAATAAAAAATTATATCAATGGTTAAAATTGATTAAGAGAAAAAATATTGGGTGGGCCATCATTTTGTCCGGAACCTTAAGTGCTTTAAAAAAATTCTATTCATCCCACCATTTTTGTCTACATCCCCCTTTTGAGCATTTATTGACTGGGCTATTATAGAAGTTATTCAGTGTTAGTATGCTGCCAGAAATAAACAAAGAATAGCTTGAAATTTATAAAATAATACCTAGGAAATTAATAAGAAAATTGGCTTTTAAATATAAAATTATCAAACATAAGAAAAATACTTTTACACTTCAATCAAATGCACAGAAACACATTACATCACAAAGATTTTAAAGGTTAAGTCATTCATTAACTCATGTTTAAAAGAAATTCCAAATTAAAGATAAACAAAACACTATAAATGAAAAATTGGGGGGAGGGTGGGAGAATGAAAACATTAGATTCCAACAGCAGACAAAAAACAAAGTACACATCTTTCAATCACCAAATAGAATGCTCCACTATCAACAACGAGAACAAACCATGCCATTTATATTTACCTGAATTTTCAGAAATTACTCCAATGCAGACCAAATGTCAATGAAGAAAAACTGGACTCTTAGGTAATTTAAAATAACTATCCCAAAAATATAAATTCAAAAAGTTAGGTTATAGAATAGCATGCATTTCTCTCCATTTATTCCACTTCACTTTACTAAATAACTCTTGACAGAGAAATAAAAATTGTAATTAATTAAATGAACTACAAAGTGTACAATAATACCAAGTTAAGGAATATTGTGTGATATTTGAGTCATTTTAATATGGAAAAAGTATATAATGTTTATAAATTAAAACCAAGAAGTGATCTACATAAACAAGAAATTTTTAATAACATTTTTCTGAGTAATAGCTATTATTTTTAATGATAAGTAATCACACCATTTATTAGATAATTCACTCTTTTAAATAAGATTCAAAAAACTTTTGGGACTGCTTATAGGTGCTATAATTATGATTAAATAAAATAGATATGATTATATCTATCTACAATGTCAAAAATAATTGAAACTGAAAGATTCAAGAGCTAAGCTCCACAAACAGCAATAGGATTATGGTCATAAATCAGTTAAACTAATTTTAAGTACACTATAAAAGTTTTTTAACAAAGATATTGTGTAAAATATTTTATAACAATATTATAAGATAAAAATATATATTAATTACACAATTTATAATAAATAACTCTAAAAATTCATTTATATTTAAATTAAAACAGTAAAAGTAATCACCATAATATTTCTATATAAACACCCTATAACATTTTCAGTATTTATTAATTAAAAAAAAAAAAATGAACATCTATAAATTAATAAATTATTGTAACGTATATTCTAAACAAAAAAACTTACCAGTAAGAACTATCTCAACAAGAGTCTCGTCAACAATGTCTGATGCTGAGTTCACAATTTGTAAAATGTTTGGGACATTATAGTCATGACGAAATAATAAAATTCTTTCATTAAGTCTGTTTATTCCATGATCAGGACACTGAAAAAAAATTTATATATATATTGTAATATCCTTTTTTATGCGTAAATAGTTATTTTATATATAAGTGATTTTTAGTAGGTTTTATGTGATATATCTTTTCAATATGTTTATATTGTAGTATTAAACCTAAAAGCAAGAAAACCAATTTTCATCAGTAAAATATGCAGTAACAAAATACAGTTGAATCACGGCCATGTTGAGCAGATTAAAATATTTTTAAAACTTTATTTTAACTTCCCATCATAATTGTAATTACACTAAATTTAAGAAAAAATAGAAGTCAAGACAAAGTATTAAAGAATAATATTCAGAAAGGAAATCATTTCCTAACACCCAAAACTGTTGTGCTACAATCGATGTTTACATGGAACATCGAGACAGGTTTTGGTTTTGGGGATTCGTTGTTTGGGCGCGGATGGGAAATGATATTTCCAGGATGAGGAGGTCCTCATCAATTTTTGTGTGAAGTTCTTGAAGTCTTGAAGATATCGAAGTGTCACCCAAGAAGAATAAGGGACTCTTTGTTTGGATTGCCAAATAACACACTTTGGTGGATGAGAAGTGAGTTGAAAAATTTTAGAGAACCAAGGTTATGTTTAAAGTCAGTGTTTGTTTGCTGAAAGATTGTTTACAGCAAGTGTTGGTTTGTTGAATAAGAAGACAACGAAAATCATCAAAAGAAGATTTTATGAAATTGGATATTTTTGTAACACCTAAAATTGAATACATTTGTAAAAGAGATATTAATTTCAATTAAAGTGTTATTTAAAATAAGTGTTCTGATTGCCTAAAAACCCACCCTGAGATTAAGAGTCTATTACATTATAAAATTTAAATAAAATTCTCCTATCTGTTGAATATTAAAGCTTTTCATTTAAACCCAAGCTATCTTTTAGATATGAGAATTAAGTTAAACTATATAAAATTCCTTTCATTTTTTATAATTAATTTTTGAATATTACAATATGTATTACAATATATATACATATATATAAGTTACGATATGAGTCAGCTGTTATTTCGATGTCAGCTGACTGAGGGGATCAGCTGATCGAATGTATATAAGAGATGTACCAAATACAATAAACCCAGTATGTTACAGCAGTTCAAGCGTGTTACATCTTATTCCTTCTTCTCTTTTTTTGACATTTTGCTTTTGCCAATACTTAACTGGTGCCGAAACCCGGGAACTTTAGATACCGAAGTAATATTTGCTTTAAAGAAGAATTTTTTATCGTAGTTTTCTCAGCTTTCAATTTTTTTTTTCTATTCTCTGATCTTTTTTAAATAATGGCTGCCAACAGTATTGTCAGACAAGCGGTCATGAACCTGGAAGCTTTAAATCAAAATGGGGTTCAGAACCCACCTCCCATGGAGGTGAATACTCCACCCCGGAGCTTGCCCCACTACCGGAAGTTTCTCTAGCGGGAGCCCACGCCAAAAAAGTACGCACAGCAACCGCCCAAGACCTGAGGAAGGCCATTTCTGACCTTGAACGGTTTACTGGGGAAACAGGAGAATTGAGCCACTTCATAAAAGGGGTGACCGACTAATAAGCTGAATTGAAAGTCTACTTTCAACGTCTATTGAAAGTCTACTCGATAGTGAAGATGTGGAGGCTTTAAAAGCAGCGGTCGTCTGCAGAGTAAAGAGGAGCATCCTAAATCAGATCCAGGCTGACGAAGAGAGCCCTCGGAGAGTTATCAAGGAAAGATTAAAGAAGGCGTTTGGAGGAGGACGGTGGGCCTCAGAGGAAGGCATATTTATGATGATCCGAGAGACAAAGAAACCGAAACAGTCTAGTGGGCAATATGCCACAGAACTCCTGGCACGCTTTAACAGAATTCAAGATAAACTGAGCGAAATGAAGGAAAAATCCAGGTACAGAGTTGGATGTAATTCTTATCCCTGATACTAAAGATACAGTTGGCAAAGGAGCTAGGGAAGAAGGAAGGATTTAATTTAAAGTTAATGGAAATTGCTCAAGATCTCATAGAAGCAAGTGCTAGAGAGGTAGAAGCCCGTATGGAAGTAGAAGAACCAGGGTGGACCCGGATAGAATACCAATGGCCAAGAAACATCCCCAACCCTTGGAGGAGGAGAGAACACGGATATGGTAGAAGAGAGAGAGCTATCAATGAAGAAAATAGAAGAAGCCTAGCTAAACCCAGAAACAATAGTCGGCGGGAGGACCGCAAGTGTTATGGTTGTGGAAAGACTGGGCATTTAGTGGTGCATTGCCCACGCACGAGATGCTTTGAATGCGGGAATGAGGGTCACATAGCCAAACATCGCCCATATTTATACCAAAGAAAAGATGTGGGCCAGGGCAAACCAATGGAGATCAACGCCCAACAATAACGGAGAAGCCACCGTAGGTTGAGTAAATCTTCAGATGAATCTACGCAAGCATCAGGAGCATCAGAGACCGAAGAGGAAGTCGAGGAGCCAAGAAACGAGGTAATCTAGAGGAGAAGGTAGAAACAAGAGGATGGAAATGAGGGAATGGAGGCGAGGGACTAGAGAGAGGAAGATGCGAGATATCTGAAGGGGTTGTCAGCGGAGAGGCAACCACACACTGCTGAATTATAATGTGAGAGAAAAGGCGGTCTGCCTATAATAGAGATAGCAAGAGTGAGGTACCTGGTGGACACAGGCAGTTCCAACACCATCATGTGCCGAGAAGCATTGCAAAAGCTCTGTGATAGAGACCTCAACATAATATCAATGTCAGAACTGTTAACTGAGTGTTAGCTTCAAATTCTGTCAACTCCTTTAGGCACACTTTACTTGACTTTAATAGTGCACATAGCCATTAATATTTTCAAACATATTAATACCGAAAAACTGCTCCCTATGATGGTTACCTGTTCTATATAATTTATAAGAAAAAGATCATTGTGAAAATGATAAGTTTTTTTGGAAGGAAATGGGAAGGTTAAGGAATAAAACAAATAAGTTATATTAGATATTTAACAAACAATATTATTTATGATTTTTATAATATTCACAGTATCATCCATTGTTACAGATAAATTTAGGGCTAATATTTTATAACTCATTTTAATTTTAGAAATTCATCATACTCCTTTATTTATTTTTATTTTTATGTGAAAGTGAAAAAAAATTAAATAAACAAATATAAAGATATTATAAAGATATTTTTCATTTATCTGTCTTCTAATTCCCTAATTTTATTCAATATTCTACATATAGTAATTGTGATTTCTATTATATCAAAATACACCCACCTTTCTTCATGGAATTTGAATAAAGGAGGGATTATAAAATATTGCAGTGATTAAACTGTGATGTGAATGAACAGAAAGATATGTATTTGTTTGTTGTCTGACACATGTCATGATGAGTCTTATAATTTAAAACCAGTTTTACCATTCCCAGAGTTTAAAATTTTTTTTGCTAAGTGGTCTGAGTGAATGTGTACAGCCTAATTAAAAAATGAAAAGATGTACAGAACTGATAAGTCTTTAAGGTAGGTATAACCCTCGAATGTTACTGCAACATTAACACCATCAAGAGCAATAGTAGCCGAAGGACACCATTGTATCAAAAAATCCCTTTGCTATCAGCTATTTTGTAGGGTAAAAGGCATTTGGGTTTCCTTTTGTTTTTAATACAGTGTTGAGTTGTGTGTTTAGTTTCCAAAAAATTCTGGTAAAGGTTTATCGATTCCATATTTTTTTTAGAAAAAGTTTGATGGGATTAGAAGGGTCGAAAGAACAAAGTGAAGGAGGATATTATGAACTGCCTTGTAGAATGTTGGTGCATATAGGAAGAAATGAATCCCTGAAAATAATTCTGCATTTTGATAAGTTGATCAAAAGATTGATTAATGATGATGTTAGGAGGTACAAGGGAAATGTCTGTCCGATTTCTTTTATAAACCCTACTTTGGTACTTATGTGAGTCAAGTAAAGAGAGCTAGTTTTACCATTGCATGCTAAGAGCATGCTGCTGATGTTTGCCCCTGATTTAGTCTTTTAATTATAAGCACAAGACAGTGGCATCTCTCACCATGTTTACTCAATGCATATGGTACCAATATCATTCAGAGTTAACATGAAATCTACTCTGGGACCTGAAAGAGTTCTAACACTGAAAAGGCATGAAACAGCCTAGGGTGGGCAATCCAGTATTTTGAAATCTGGGTCATAAGTAGTATACTTCTTTTTTTAAGAACAGCCATGCCTCTAGGAGGCAAAAGCAGCATGAGTTATAGATTTAGACCAGGGCCATCCCTAACCAAGTGGGGGCCTCAGGC
Organism: Halyomorpha halys; assembly: GCF_000696795.3. Taxonomy (NCBI): domain Eukaryota; kingdom Metazoa; phylum Arthropoda; class Insecta; order Hemiptera; family Pentatomidae; genus Halyomorpha; species Halyomorpha halys. The sequence continues at coordinate 434,133 of NW_027106221.1, read as the reverse complement.
AATTTCATATTTTGAAGCCCTCTAAATTAGTAAATATATTTCCTCAACAAATATCTTCTGGTATCTTATCAGTTATGTCAATTAATGTGTTTAAATATTGCAGCAAAACTGGTAAGATATCCTGTGTAGTAAAAGGCCATCTTTGGATAAATAACTGTTTAATGATATATTATGATGTTTAGGGGACCACAAAGAGTTTTCACATCTCAAAAGAGTCAGGATGGTTTTCGTAACCTAATTTTAAACCTGATAATAATTTTTGAATTTTTTATTTGTCTATTATACACAATACTTTATAATTATGACATCTTTAAGAAGTTTGTAATATAGTAGAGTTTCAGTAGGCCTCATGATATCAGCACTTGTCCCTTATCAGGCAATGTTGATTGTCCAAGGCCATCAATCAGTGGTTAAATTTGTTTTGTTTTTTTATTAGTGATTTAATATATTTGAACCACAAATTTGCATCTCTATCTCCAAAATGGGGGGGGGGGAGGATTTTAATATTAAGATTTAAACAACAAAGCTTACTAGGGTATCCTGTCCTTCAGACGGCACCTTCAGATTTGAAAAGTCCATGTTCATTTGAGTGATCTTTTGCTATAATTCGTCCATAACATCAGAGTCACCACTTTGGTTGTAATTGTTATTATAGGTGTACGACAGAGAATTCCCAATCAAAGGAAATTATATGATGATAGCAGTAATATAATCATAAATGTAATCCAAACAATAATGTAACAAATAATATTCAAAAGGAGATATACACAAAGAGGTTTTAAACTGCTACAATATATTTAATGAACAATTCGAAAAAACCTAGTATTTTATACTTGTTTTATACATAAATAAATTTAATATAGAATCTAAACAATCTAAATTTCATAACATTTATGAAATGGTGGGATCAGGTTTTGAAACCAAGCAATTTTACATAATTAATAAATAAGAAGGCTGAATCAGCACGATCGGAGTTTGGGAAACTAATGCAGCGTAAAGGAAAGACTTGTTTTCTACATAAACAGATATTTGGATCAAAAATTACAGGCAGAGTGCCTTCTTCTGGACCTCCTCAATTATCAAATATGAGGAGAGAAAAGGGAAGGAACAAGGAGAGACAATTTTTATTTTATTTTTCACCCAACCTTTCTTCGAGACAACATAGCAGTTGTATTGTCCCACAACAACCCTAAGAATATATCAACTAGTCCCTTTTTTCTCCCATTACCTCCAAATGACAAATTATAAATTGCTAGAGGAAACTGGTCAGTCAATGTTTCATGTTTGAAGATAGATAGATCATAATATTAATTTAGTATAATAATCCCATAATAATAATCTAGCTTCTGTTTTAGGATAGTTATGTATAATTGACAATGAATAAAATGACAGACATGTTTATTAAAGTATATCGATAATTAAACATTTAATAATCAATAAGTTTAGGAAAATTAATCAATAAAACAGAAAATAATCATTATTATTACCATATTATTAATGAAGTCACACGCATGCTCTTTAACAACTTTTAAATTTAAAATTGAAGTATCAATCGTAACTGTGTCTCGAACAAGGCCAAATTGAAACAAAAATGTGACCTCACGATTCATCATTGTTCCTGAAAAAAATGAAAAAAAAAATCAGAATAACAAAAATATATCTGTATTAAGAATATAATGCTCAGAATTCTTCATACCAAAATCTTCTAAAACATCCATTATTCTAATAATTTAAATCTTCAATACCAGATGCATTTCCAATACATCATTCTTATTTTTTTTACTAACAAGGAGAAAAAACAGTATTTCTGTCCCAAACTTCTATCAAAATTGTTTTGGCAATTCTACATTGAAAATAAACTGACACATGTATAACTATTACATCCAATGGGTCTCAGGAACTTGGAAAAAAAAAATAAACAAACAGCAATTACATTGTCAAACAGTAATTGTAAATATCAAGTAAGGAAAATGATATGAACTTGGTGTTTTCACCAGAACAGCCTTTTTTTTTTTTTTTTTTTTTTTTTTTTTTTTTTTTTTTTTTTTTTTTTTTTTTTTTTTTTTTTTTTTTTTTTTTTTTTTTTTTAGAATAAATTGGAGAAAATAAAAAACCTTAAAAACTAATTGATTTTTGATCAAATAAATCTTACATAATATTTACATATTTAAGTACCATAAACTAGCCTTATAGATTTTTTACAGTAAAATGATGACAGATATTATTGATTGAGCACACACAAAATTTTAAACGTAGAAAATATCATTGTAAAACAAATTTTTTTTTACTCTTCCCAGGAAGATCAAAAGTTTTTATCCTGGTTTATTTTGAGGCTCTCTTCAATTTTAATGTTTTTGGACATGTTAGGCCACTCAGATTAGGATTTGTTTGATGAAAAAGGTAGTGTAAAAGTTTTTATTCAATTTCTTGTTTTTATGGGTACAAATATGTAAAAAACAAAAATGCTAAACATATCAAATTCAGAAGCATTGTTGGTAGCAAAAAGACCTTGAAATTTTAGGGCTTGAGCTCAGGAAAACATGAAAAATTCCAAAACCATAAAGATGAAACAATAAGACTAGTAATTAACTTATATAATAATTTGGTTTATTTATATAATACACTTTGATTTAAAATTATTAGTAAAGGAGGCTCCACGATAATGGTGACAGTGACAGTTGTTGCAGCCACTAAATCCATGTAAATTGAAATCTGCTGTTGTACTACAAGGCTTTGCTTGATGGCTGGTAGTACTATCGACTGTTACTGTAAGTGCAACAAACTAGCATGATAGATATCAGTCACATGAAGCCTTTGCTTTATTGACTAATGGTTTTTCAGTCAAGCTTCATTAGGCGATTGACTTTGTACTCATAGTCAACACTTAACCCTTTATTAGGTCTGATACACACATACTTTCTATTATTAACAATTTTTTAAATTTAAATTACAAAAATCAATAATTCATTTATAATCTTAATATTTTCTTGATACTGGTAATTTTTTAATAAATAATTCAAACTCTATCCATTTTAGTCTCAAAACATTTTATTTCTCTTATACATCCAACGTTTCAGCCAATCCTTCTTCTTCAATCTTCAGGGACAATCTACTACAAAAAGTTTCTATTACATGTATGATCCTACAAACAATTTAAAATACTTAACATTATTATTTATAATTTACCTTACCTCAATACCACTTTGAAAACATATAATTTAAACCACTCTAAAACTTCATGCAGGCTATTCTGCCCAGGTCAAAAACATTA
>NW_027106221.1:418641-428442 GCF_000696795.3 Halyomorpha halys | reverse complement strand
TAATGTTAAGTATTTTAAATTGTTTGTAGGATCATACATGTAATAGAAACTTTTTGTAGTAGATTGTCCCTGAAGATGGTCGGATTGGCCGAAACGTTGGACGTATAAGAGAAATAAAAAGTTTTGAGAATATAATGGATAGAGTTTGAATTATTTATTAATCAATAATTCATTTAATAATACCCAGTTGAAAAGTCTTAACTGATATGTACCTTCTATATTAAATTAACTGGAGAAAGAGAAATCACCCATTTGGATAGGTGCACTTGACCAAATTTTAACATGTTGGTACTCAGTGGACAGAGAATTTGATGCTCTGCAACTTTTATCGTATGAGTTTTTAACCCATTTCCAAGCTGTAGACTTTTACGAAGTACTATATCTTAGTTTTTGACAAATTTGGAAAAAAATTGTAGTTTTATGACTCATTTATAAACATACCACTTGACTGAATCATAAAATTGTGGTACTCATTTGATGCAGAATTTAATGCTTTTTAATTTATTATACCATGAATTTTTCTCTATGAGGTTCTGCATAGGAGTTATAGACATAAAAAAAAGGCCCTACAATTTAAGGTTAGCAACCAATAAGTCTCCTAACATGGGATTTGTTAGCATTTTTAGTATTTATATATTTGAACTCATATATACAAGAAAAAAAAAAAAGCTACGACCCCACCTTTTGCAACAGACTGCTATTTTGGCTCTAATCTGACTAGCTTATGATTAAAAAAGGAGAGATTAATCATAGAGAAAGGTGTATACAGTCGTAAGTTGCTAATGCATATCATTTACTTCTTCCTCGTAACAGCTTATTATGTTGCTATCTGTTACAATTGTATTTATCTATTTATTCATTTCAATTATCAATTATAATTAATATAATTATTATTATAAAGGGGATTTGACTATATAATTCATAAATCAAATCCTCAAAACTATTGTTTTACTATAAAATTGTTTTTAAAAAATAGACCCTTCAAACAATTATACAGATCCAAATAACTGCTTTAATTCAGAAACTCTTTGACTTTTCAAACCAAATTTGGAGAGAACATAAAGGTTCTTATGATATTTGCTTTAACTGGATTGTTCGTATGTGTTGCAATAGGACCAAACTAATCAGTGAAAACCTCAATTATATTTTTATTTTGAAATCAGTTAACATTTTAATTTTTGGATACACCATAAAATTTTAAGATAGGGTGGTTTGTGACTGTCAAATACACAAGTACTGTTTTTGATGCATTGAAACACATAGTTCCAAGAGTTTTGGGTATATGCAGGGGAAGGTCCCCAGAACTATAAATAAATTTCTGTCAATTTTAATTCCTGCAATTTAGAGAGGGGGAGACTTAAATGTCCTTTTTTTTTTTTTTTTTCAGTTTCTCATATAGATCTCGAATATTTTACATCACATAGAAAAGTGAATTAAAATTAAAGATTATGAAATTCTCTACAGCATGGTATATTCAAATTTATACTTATATGCTACTGTCCATGAGATAAAAGCAATTGTCCAGTCTAATTAGTACTTCTGCTGCATCAAGTCATAGGACAAAAGTCCTTTTTTTGAGGTTTTGGAAATTTAACAATGGGCATTGTTCAGGGGGCCTTCCATTACAGATTCCTGAAGATTTTGGAAAAAGTGATTAAATGTAGCAAAAAGCTAATTTGACTGAACTAGGGTTTATATCTCAGAAATGGTAAGAGTTAAGGGTACATTTGATTAAACTATACTTTAAGGAATTTCATAGGGTTAAATTTTGGAAAGTATGGAATTTTCTGAGCAACATAATGTTTTTGAGATGTGTCACACTGAAATCTGAAAAAGTGACCTTAGAGTCAACCCCCCTCCTTCCAAATTGCAGCTAGTTTATAGGGATTGTCCTGCAGATTTTACACATTCCTGGAAGTTTTGAAACTATGTAGTTTAATGCAGCAAAAAACTTGACAGGACTACATAATTCAATTGACACTCAGACCGCTCTTAAATTTAATTATATTATTTTTTAAAATAATTCAAGTCAAAAATAAACAAATAAATTGAATAGGGGTGCAACAAAACACAACTAAAAAAAAAAAAAAAAAAGGAGGCTGTAGATTTTTTTTAAATTGGAACTGTTAAATAATCAAAATAAAAATATATTTATCCAGGAAAAAAAAGTAAAAGAACCATGAAAGAAGTTAAAATCAATAAAAACTCAAGCCCAGTACAGGAATAGCCCTTGTCTGATATCAAAGAATGTAAAGACTATTTTTTTATTTTTCAGCAAGACGTTGGACTATAGAATGGGTACTCCATTGTACTAATGAAAATGACCAATCTGATAACAGGAATGAGAATGTACAGATGGATGATGTTGAGAAGGCCTAGAGGAAAATGAAAAATGATAGGTTGTCAAAAACTGCAGGTATATCAATCGAGCTGTTCAAAGCAGGATCAGTAGAATTAAAGAAGATACTAGCTAATATATAAAGTGGTTGTATGAAGATAGGAAAAGAACTAAAGGATTGGTTAGTGGGAGAAACTATCCTCATACATAAAAAGTAAAAAAAAATTGCACAAATTATGGAGGAATTACAGTGTTCCTTTGAAGAAACTGGGACACTTAAGACTTTGCAAAAATAAGTAGAAGTTTTATAAACGTTATAGAGATTTTACATCAGGGTGTCTTACAAAGAAGCTAGAAATAATAAACTAACTTTTCCAATTGTTACTTGACCAGTTTCAAATTCATAATCCTTGTTCATCACGTATACATTAATTAAAAATGATTATTCACTGCTATTTTTACTTATTAAATGCACTTAGACGTTGACATAAGTAAACTTTTACAGATATTTATGGGACACTGATATATTATCCGCCATTTTGACAAATAATATAAAGTGATCCAAGAATCATCTTTGGGTGACCTATAACAACCTTTCATAAAAAATATGTAAAAAATAATTAAAGCGGCGAAATATAACCATTTAATTAAAATTGTCGTATGAACTTGTTTTGTGGGTTCAATTATAACTATTTTTTGTGCCTATAATCAAAACAAGTTTCCTGCAAAATTTAATGATAACTTTTCGTTGAAATCACAAATATGTAAAAAGATGTTTTAAATTACGTTCTGAAAAATGTCTTTTAGAATAGAGCGTTTTTATTTAAGTTTCATTGGTTTCCGAGGAGTTGCTCCTCAATCAATTGCTGCCGATTCTCCCGACCATAAAATACCCGCTCAGCGCCTTGAAAATACCCGTTTTACCCGACAAATACTCGCCACTTTACCTGCTCCTAGAGATTCGACATAAAAATAACTGTATGAGTGTTACAATCATGATTGTACTGTCACACTAGTTCTGGCGTGAGAGTCGATAGTTCAAATAACGTCAGTGAAGCAGCTGTCACGGCAACTATCACATGCATAACTATTGGGGCAAAAGTGTTAGCCATTACCATGGTGTAGCTATTGGACATTTACAATCATGACGGTATTTACGGTCACGATAGTTTTACTGTAATAGCAGTAATGTAGCACTGGTTATGGCGTGATAGTTAATAGCACAAGTAACGTCAGTTGACTCACATTCGCATTAATTGTCATATGTATAGGCCTTGACAGTGAATTGTCAAAGCGTATAACCTTACTAAATGTAATAAAGATGGGGGAGGGGGACATTATTCCTATATATTCGCCCATAAACATTAAACTGTATCAGCCCCGGGCCCCAAAAACAAATCGGCCCAAGGCCCAAAAATTATATTCTTCCCATGCCCCAAAAATAAATTCTATTTCTATATTTAAAATCACACAAATTATACACAAAATCTAAGGAAAAATAATAACTTGTAAGTAATCGAAAAAGTCTCTAATAATTAACTAAAAAAACTAGTCGAAGGACTGCACTAGCACATCTATATATAACGTAAATTCATTTTACCCGAAATACCTGATAACTACCCCGTATGATGAATAATACCCGTAAATCGACTCTCTACAATCCTCTTATCGTGAAATACATGATAAGTTAGATTTAATACCTCAAAAATGCGTTTGAAAATCGGAATTTTTTGGCTTCGACCGCGAAGGGAGGGGGAAGTGGTTTATTTAATTTACATTAATCCAAATATGACGAGTTAGTTAATATGCACACGTGAGGATAATTCGATCGTTTTATGAATGAAAATGTTTATAAACCACTTAGTAATTAACTTTGATTACCTCGTTATCTCACGGGTTTAGCGTAGGAGTGGTACGCTCACAGACGAAGTAAGAAAAATTACGATTTGTAAAGATTGCGTTTGATTGAATTTCATTCTGGAATCTACTATATTAGGAACCACCTCGTACCATGTTGAGTTTATACTCAGACTACAAATCATTGACCATGAAGTATTGAAATATGAGCAATCATGTACCCAATAGATAAACATCCTTAATTTATTTAAAAAATAAATAAACAAGTTAAATTAAATGAAAAATGTTCAGGGCAGCTTGTTCGACAACCAAATAACCAAAACAAAATTGTAGAAAGTGAACTAGTTTTGCCTGTGGACAACCCACACTGAAATTTTCAGTATTGTTTGGTTTTCCTTGGCGTCCTTAGACTTTTGTTCCAGTTTTCCAAATTAAACTTGAATTCTTGTATTTGTTGAACATAATAATCTTCCATAAAGTCGGCAGTCTGGACATTTTTTAAAATGCCGTGCACTGAAAACGGCTTGAATTGGCCCAAAAAGCTCCTAGAGCGATTTTTCTAGGATTCTATTAATTCACGAGAATTAACTCGACAATCTGAGGTTAGATTTAATACCTCACAACTGTTTTTGAAAATCGAGATTTTTCTTACTTCGTCCGCAAAGGAAGGGGGTAAGTGGTTTATTTACATTTTTAGTAATCCAAAAATCGCATATTAAACAATGTTTGCGCGTGATGATAATTCGATTTTTTGATAAATCAAAATGTGCATAAGCAACTTGCTAGTCAATTTTATAGCTTTCCCCACCAAGTAACAGTTGTTAGCTGGTGATTGAAGCAAAAATATTCCATTTTATCCAAAATATCAGGTGGAAAAAAGTCAGAATGTATCCCAAATAAAAACTATTTCATTATCGTACCTGAACTATAGGAGAGCAGTGAATAAATGGCCAAAATAAATATCATCAAATTCCGTTAACTACTTTGTACATCTGAAAACGTATTTCCTAATAATACTTTTATTTGTAAAATGGCTAGTCCAATTTGACCCAAAGCTAAAGGAAAGTTGAAGAATAGATAAAGAATGTAACGTGTCACTTTTACAACTCTTACCCCTGTCGAACAGATCCGCTACCTTGGACTACATCTGGACAAACGATTAACCTGGAATCCTCACACAAGACTGAAAAGACAGAATATTGGACGTCGATTTCGACTATTACAGCACTTACTAGACAAACAGTCTAGACTTCCAACTCATTACAAAAGACTGATCTACATGGCCTATCTGGACATATAGAGTTGAGCTTTGGGGCTCCACTAAACCTTCGAATTCCTCTCGTATCCAATCCAAAATCCTTCGTAAAATCCTCAATGCTCCTTACTTTATGACAAATAAAATCATACATAAAGACCTTAATGTTCCCTATTAATGAATTAATTTTATATTTATTCAAATATATAACAGAATGTCCTGCAGCAGTCTGGGCTTCAGTCTTCGGGTTGAGGTTGGGTTTCCCAGGTTGTAGGTCACTGCTCCTTTATCTGTCGGCAACTGGGAGTGGAACTTCATGAACCGTTTTTTGATGTAATCCTCTATTGACTCCACATGTAATTCGCGATGCAATTGGCTATTTCTTATGAACCAAGGAGCATTAACTGCGATTCTTAGGACTTTATTTTAAAAAGATTGTAATTTTTTCTTTTTCGTAAAGGATGCCGCTCCCCAGACTTCATAGCCGTACATCAGCAGTGGCCTGAGAATTGTTTTAAATATCAGAACAGTTGTTTCTGGTTTTATTTTGGAATTTCTGTTCAGGATAGGATATAGCATTGCTAACCTTGCATAAGTTTGATGTTGATTCCAGGTAAGGCGGCGATCTAGGTGAATTCCCAGGTATCTTACTGTTTCAATGGCAGGATTCCATTTCACATTTTTACCTTTGAGGATTAGATCCGGTGGATCTGGTGGGCGTCGGAGAGTAAAAACTTTTGAGTTACATTTTCCAATGTTCAACCTAATCATCCATTTAGTGAAATATTGTTCTATATCATTAAGGTGACTTTGCAAAGTGTTTCTAGCTATTATTATGTCATGTTGAGAGAACACAGATGTATCGTCAGCGAACATAGCTATGGAGGTGTGTGTGGACTGGACGATGTCGTGCCACTTCGCTCTTGCTCTGTGTTTTTCCTTCAATAAGATGCGAATGTGCTGAGGAAAGTTAGTATGTATGGTACTATTAATTTTACTGATAGTCGTGTTGTCGTATATGCAAAATCTTATAGATTCTGTAATGTTTTCTATGGCTTCGTCGATGTTATGTTTAGTCTGAAGTGGAATTTTTGAAGTCCAGTTTGTTTTCCAAATCATCATCATCACTCGTCCTTTAATCAATGAAGGAGGAGAGGGCTTAGGAACGAAGATCGAATGTAAGAAAAAGATAACTTGATTCTGGTCTGAGGAAAGGTCATATATGGATTCGATAATGGTCCGGGAACAGGAAATTCGGGAGGTGATAAATATATCTAGGATATTAAGCCGTTCCTTGAGGTATGTAGGCCAATAAGTAGGACCCATATTCGAGATGTGACTAGAAAGGGGAATTATAGAAAAAAAAAATTTGAGAATTCCTCAAAGCGTGCTCTCATTTTGTGGTTGATATTGGTTTTTTGAATTACTATTAATTCTCAGTCACTTAATTGTTTCAAAAATTAAATATTCTAAAAAAATTATATTTGCCATTTTTACTTTTTTTCCATTCTATCAGAAACAATTATTTATTTTTATCAAACTTTATATTCTAATGTTTTCCTTAAAATAAATTAAGTTTTTATTAACTGTTCCTAGAAAACATTAATTGAAAAGTTGACCAAGCTAATTCCATTTTAATATTCACTCCTTACTTTTCAGAACAGTAAGTATATTTTGTAATCCTTAACATTCACCCTGAAATGAGTCTGAACAGAACAGAGAAAGAGCATAAATTTCTCGATAACGGCTTAAACACTGAAGTGATGACCCCGAACGGTGAATCAGAATATATTGTTTTTCTTTTACATTTTTTATGTATTTGCGAAATGACAAACAATAGCTCAAAAGGAACGAAGAAGATATCCCTCAAGCATCAGGTTTTACACCTTTTTGGAGAGCAGATCCAGAGCTCTAGTTTTGCCAGGTAGAAGGCGTTTTCGTAAAAAGTAAAATAAACTAGTCCAAAATTAAATATCAGATGGTTCTACCGCTTCTCAAATACGAAATATTACCTTAATGCTCAGATATGAAATAAATACCTTCAGACACACCCTAGGAAAGGATAAAGAAACGCCGAAGGATAAAAAAATGTAAGAAGAAAGGTAGATGAACGATAGTGAAAACCCGCTTCATTTTAAAGTAAGTTAAGACTGGCAGGCCAATCAATTCCCTCAGACCTCTTACGTTCCATGTAGGAACGGGCCTTGCCCGAACGCATGCAGGCAACACTCACGACAGAAATCTACAATGATAAATTAGCGGAAGTAGCGAACAAAATCGCTGAGATTTACAAGCCTAATATACAAAACATCTCAGCCACACAGGGTGCTACTAAGAATCATCGAAACGTACAACTCGGAAAGATGGTGCAGAAAATCACATTAGACAAAGCTTCTGTGGTACACAGATGGTATAGATCTCAGAGCCGATGAAGACATCGGTCTTCGTATAATAGAGATCACAATATTTGTTACTTTCATGATACGTTAGGAGGAAAAGGATTCAAGTGCCGACAACCCTGCTCCTAGAAGCCCATAGAACAGAGTAACTAATTTCGGCGACTGAGAAGGTGGACTCCGTCGCTGACGTCCCCCACTAACGACTTTTTGTGATGGAAAAAAACAACGGGAAACAGATTTTAGTCTACATAGAAGCTTCTATTTCTCTTATCCCTCATCGAAGGAAAAATCTATGTAAACCATCGAACTTCACCCTGTAAGCTGCTAATGGGACAGTCATAAAGACCTATCAAGAGGTGAAGATGAGCTTGAACTTGGCGTACCATTCCGAATAACGACAGACCAAGGGAACCAACTCGAGAGCGGACTTTTCAGGTGGCTTACGCGTATTTTAAGAATTCGACGTTGCCAAACCATTGCTTATCATCCACAGTCAAACGGCTGTGTCGAAAGGTGGCATCGATCCTTGAAAACAGCACTCCAAACACATCTCGAGTTGACCCAAACTTCTTCCCAGTTCTTGTATTAAGAGCGGCAATTCTTGGCGATAACACTTTGGCAATCCATCCGATTCTCAGGAGAGATGCTAGAGTCTTATAAAAAACAAGAAGTTATCGACGGGTCCCTAAAAAATCACACGAATACTCTATGTACGAACCCCATCGGATCAGGTCAAAAGAAATTGGGGATTGAAAACAGAGGTCTACAAGGATTTGCGAAGATTCATTCAGGTTTTTCTGAGACGACGCAGTACGCCAGCCACTGACACCACCATATACTGGACCTCACCTCATTCTGGAAGCTCCTAAATTACCACCTTTAGCCACATTCCTCACGACTCCGTTTACAACGCATAACTTAGTGAATGAAAATTCACCCCAGTAAGATTCCGCGACTGACAAATTGGAAGGCCGTGATGTATGGGGGACTTAAACAAGTAAAGAAATGATGGGGGACTGCACTGTCGTTACACACATCGAAAAGATAACAACTAAGGATAATGGTAATTGAATCAGCATGAATTACCTTCCAAAGTGTACGTATGTGGGTACGAGACAGCTTGTTCTGTTCACTATTATAATTTATTTTTGTTTTCTCCAATGATGTTAAGAAGTATATTTTTCAGTTTTTTTTTGTTTTTTTTAAGTTTGTCCTACACACCAATTTTTTGTTTTTATATTGTTTTTTTGTTATTATCTTAAAAGTTTATTTTTTGGCTAAATATATAGTGTTAAAAACAATAGTCTTATTTCATCTCAACTGACATAAAACACTATTGATATATTCAATTATTCAATGATGTTACTAATATTCTAAAACCTATTTTGTATATGATATAATCGCCAAGGTCTATGGGCAATAGGATTGTAACCAAGACGTTGCAGAAAAGGAAGATGATGTCTATTACATTTATCCATGATATTTCGGACTATATTGTCCATTCCAATATCAAACATTAACCTAAAATTCACACATCGTTTTATATGCATTTAAGCATAACTAGCATTTCACGCCGTTTTCCAATTTCAGGCGCTTTTTAAATATTGCTCGATTAAACTATCTTAAGTTTCCTCTTCCCGCAAATATTCCTTTAAGCAAGGATCTCAAAGGTGATATAGGATAGTCACTCCCTGGGGCAGTTGTCTTCCAGATTCCGGTGAAGAAACATCGTCGGTGCCTGTGCCTTTGATCTTTGGAAACAATAGTGCGTTTGTCTAACTTTTAACAGTGGTTTCCGAGTTTGTGTTTATGGCCCGTGGAGTTGTTTGGTGATCAAAAACAGATAAGGGACATCTTTTATTTACTTTCTTATTAAAACTCATTGTTTTTTTGGTTACATTGGAAGCTATTACGATGGCTGAATCTCCACCAGCTAAACGTAAAAAAGCAAA